>NC_090648.1:428138522-428239336 GCF_040937935.1 Hyperolius riggenbachi | reverse complement strand
CACGAGCGCGAGCTCCCGTCAGTAAAGACAGGGGGCCCCAGAGATCAGCCTGTTAACCAGCGGTCGGAGCTGGCAGGCTGTTTTTTTTTTTAGTATTTACCAATTCTATACTTATATAGCGCTGACATCTTACGCAGCGATGCACAGAGTATAGTCTTGTCACTTAACTGTCCCTCGGAGCGAACACATGTAATCCAGCGCAGGAGATTTGGGCGCAGCCATCGCCACCATAGACCGTAATAGGAATTTACAGCTATAGCGGCGCACAGTGAGTAACTTCGGCGCCCTCAGAAGACGGAGCTAAAGTTACATTTAAAACACTGTAATTCGCCTTCCCGCAACAGCTGGAAGCCGAATTACATAATTCCTCACTATCCACGTGGATCTAGATGGGGAATAGTATTTAACGCTACCAGGAACTTGTGCAGCAGCAGGAAAAGCCATATACCGGCTGTATCCTGCACCCAAGTCTCCCCGCGGCCAGTTATCTTGTACGCCCCTCGGAGGGGCTCACAGTCTAATACCTACCATACGCATATTATTATTATTAATATTATTATTGATTTATAAAGCGCCAACATATTCCGTGGCGCTGTACAAAGTAAGAAACAAACATGGGGTACATAATAATACAGACAATGGTGTACACCAATATACAAGATAAATAATTAGTGACAAAATACAAAGAATGATACAAAATACAAATTATAGAATTGGTAATGACAGTGATAAAAATTAACATGATGAATAAAATGTATAATGGTTACCAAGACACAAAAGGGGGAGAGAGGCCTGCCCTTGCAAGCTTACAATCTAAGGGGAATGGGGGGGGGGGGGGGGGGAACAGGAGGAGGGGTAGTATGCAGCAAATATATAGAGGCTTTGTGTTTTAGGATACCTAGTAGGAGTGCAGTTTGGTCTTAGTACAAAGGGAAGTGGCCTAAGGTAGCATATGTCTTTGTATGTATTGTGTAGTGTGTGTATTGTAGTCTAGGGCCAATTAAAGGGAAGGCCAATTAGCTGATCTGTATGCCGTATATAATTGCATATAAGCCGACCCATGTATAAGCCAAGGTACCCACTTTTCCCTCAGAAACCAGGAAAAAGTGATTGACTAGCATATAAGCCCCCTCCCCAGTATAGCCCACTCCACAGTAGCCCGATGTACCCCCAGCACAAGTCAGCACCCCTCCCCATAGCCAGATGTGCCACAAGGATGATAGTTGTGTCTCAAGACGCCACTAGATGGGGTCATAGATATGAGACATAGCGATTGCTACACAGGAAGAATTCCCGATCATTGCACAACTGACACGTTGCTTGCACGCTCCGCTCCACAAGCCAGGGGACACAGGTAGTCTTGAGCAGTGCACTCTGCACACCATGTTGCAGGGGATGCGAGGCACGGACACAGCAGGGAGCTAGCTGGCAAGAGCAGGATCACTAGTGCAAGATCCTTGCGCTCCTCTGCCAGTAACAAAACCTTCTCCACCATCCGCTCTGCTCCACTGACTCACATATAAACAGAGGGGGTAACTTTTCAGCACATTTTTTGTGCTAAAAAATAGGCTTATATGCGAGTATGTACAGTATATATTTTTTTTATAACAATAATAACATCTAAAAATTGCAGCAGCAATCAAATAGCAGCAAAAGAAAGCCTTAAGCCCCGTCTACACTATGAGAGGTTGTAGCGATCCGGCGGCTCGATTAGCCGCCGGATCGCCTCTTCCGCGTGCCCGCCGTGTCCCTGCTCGCCGCGCGTGCGCCGCATTCGATTCCCCGCTCGTGCCCGCTCGTCCCCGCCGGCGCCGCTTATCTCCCGCACGATTCCCTGCCATTGTCCCCTCGCGGGGATCGAGCAGGGAATCGGCGGTGCGGAGATCCGTCATGTCGGATCTTATCAATCGAGCCGCATCAGCGGCTCGATTGATAAGGAGCATCGCGGCCGCATCTACGCGTGTAGATGCGGCTTTAGACACACTTAATGTTAAAAAACAAACCAATGACAGGAAAAGATAATGACCAACAATGGTTCCCAAGCACAGTGAACAGTCTCTCCTTCTGGATCCATTCTGACAGTTATTGCCTTTCGTTGCCCCTGTGTCCAGGTTGTCCGATTTACACTCTGACGGGGGTATTTTGTTATCAGAAAGTTTGATATTGATGACTAGCGAGTAAGTTAGTCTGCCAATATTTACTCCTAAAGACAACCCTGGAAAAAGCCTTTGGTTGTCATGTAAGTAAGGAAAAATGAGTGTGACAAAGCCTTTGCAGCAATGTGTTACTATGACATTATATTTTGGAGCAAAGGCTCCACTGATAATGTCACAGGTTGTTATCATGCCGAAATGTAATCTCAAGTCAGTGAAGATTTCGCTACCGTTTTGCGCGTTGTTTAATTGGGACTATGGAGACCGCTCAGCGAGAGAGATGATGAATCATAGAGAGGATACCGTAGCATGATTGAGGACCTCTGAGCATTTATGTTAAGCAAAACCTCCTGCCTGCTCATATATAATATGGAACTTTCTGAGTGATGGAGCAGAGCAGGAACTTGTTTTGCTTCCAGAATGTAAGCTCTTGGGGACACCGTGTCATTTTCCACTAGAAGATTGCTTATCTTCATTATCCTACTACTGGCTCTGAGTCCAGATCAAACCACAGGACCTGGAATATTAATCAGATTCAGTTTCATTACATATCTCAAGGTAATATATAGTTTTCAGTAATCTGACCACCTGGGAACCTAGAATCACCTAGTGATCACCTCTGGAGCTGATGGATCAGGTGAGCCAGTGCTGCCGCTGCTTGTCACTACGCACGTGGAGTGGAGGGAACACAAGGGGCAGTGGAAGGGGCACAAGGGGCAGTAGAGGGGACACAAGGGCAGTGGAGGGAACACATGGGTGACAGAAGGACACACATGGAGACACGGGGACACATGAGGAACACGGGGGACCCAATAATTGGGGGAGAACAGCTACAAGACACTCCTGGACCATGGACATGCACCGGGTTTAGTATATTTTTTCCCTGGTTTTTGCCCTCTAAATCTAGGTGTGTATTTTAGTCCGGAGTGTCCTATATGCTGAAAAATATGGTATACAATTGATTTGATTGAACAAGATTGTATGACTCTGATGGTTTATTCCCAGCTTAACATGTGAAGCAGAAATCCGCATGTGACAGTTACTTCTTGGGCACTACGGCGAAAAATTGTAAGATTTAAAATATGTGCAAACATAGACAAATAAGAAGTACATTTTTTTTCCAGAGTAAAATGAGCCATAATTTACTTTTCTCCTATGTTGCTGTCACTTACAGCAGGTATTAGAAATCTGACAGAAGCGACAGGTTTTGGCCAAGTCCATCTCTTCATAGGGGATCTTCAGCAAGGCTTTTATTCTTTATAAAGATATTCCCTAAAAAGGATTTAAACAATGATGCTGGCCAGCTTCCCTGCTCGCTACACAGTTTTTTGGCAGTTGGACGGAGCAACTGCCATTCACTAAGTGCTTTGAAAATAAATAAATCCCTGAGAATCCCCTATGAAGAGATGGACTAGTCCAAAACCTTTTGCTTGTCAGATTTCTACTACCTACTGTAAATGCCAGCAACATAGGAGAAAACTAATTTATGGCTCATTTTACTCTGGAAAAAAACGTACTTCTTATTTGTATATGTTTGCACATATTTTACATTTTAAAATTTTTCGACATAGTGCCCTTTTAACTGGGGGTGACGTACCAGTAGTATAAAATAGGGCTAAAATCAGTAATGCAAGCTGACTATATTATTGATTGGGCCCCCGCATAAAGACATTTTAAGCACATTTGCGTTAATAGCTGCCTGACCCTAATTCTTCTCTTGATCTGTAGGTAAATCTGTCCTTACGTGAAAGTTTTACTTTGCATTAGCCAACAAACCTAGCATAACTGAACCCTATAAGATAACCAGACCTTGACATCGTGACCCTGTAATACTAACCTCCTTTATGCTAGCGATGCATGGGTCGATGATGTCCCAATCCAGCAAGCAGTTGATCACTCTGCGTTTGGAATCCATTGCGTAATACTGAAAGATTTTAGCAGAAGTCTGACTGCAAGTTGGGGTAACTGTGAGCACTGTGCTGTTTAGTGCAGTACAACACTATATAAAGGTGGCTACAAATGGAGGTAGTGGTGCGGACACGCAGGAGGACAGCTGAGAGGTGTGTGGGGTTAACGCTTGGATTAATGCCAATAGGTGTCTCAGAGTACTCTGTAATTTTGGGAATGCAGGGGTCGATTTTGCCGCTCGATTTCGTGCCCGATCGTTTTCCGTGCTCGATTATGCTAGCGATTTTCTTATCTTCCATTCGTTTTTCTTATCTTTTCCCATTGTTCCCTATGTATTATCGAGCTTGGAATCGGTCGGGCGGGAGATCGGACATGTCGGAAATTATCAGTCGAGCCATCTAAATGGCTCAAAATTGAGCCGTGTATTCCCAGCATAACATAGAAATCTGCAGTCATGTATATCCAAGTAGATAATTGCTGATAAGCCTCTGCTGATAGTCCAAAGGTTTTATTGCACAGATAATCAGTGTCCTGTGAAGAACAAGTTTAATTATGACATAAACATACCATCGCTCAGTGCTTGTAGGTGCAAAACACATGGCCTACGACCATTTCACATTCTACCGCTTTTTCTGGGGCCATGTGTACACTTTGTCCCAGAAGAAGCAATACAACGCGAAACGAAGCGTTGGTGTTTATTTCAAAATTATTCTTGTTCATATCAGTAATAATCTATTTGGACGTATGTGGATACCCCTCTGCTCCTCCCTCCACCAGCTCAACAAAAGCCTAGTACTGTTCCTGATCCCTTGCTCATTTGATAAACTGACCAAAATGAATTGGAAATTAAACAGTTGAGTATACTGGAGCATACTCTGACTTAAACATTGAAATGCACCGTATGTCCATGTTTGGACCACAACATTTTCCACAATTTTATCTGGTGGCGGAGTTGCCGGTTAAATGATAGGACATAAGAAAAAAAAAAACCTGAGCAGGTCCTAGTTTTGGCTTACAATAGTCCCACCACTGCTCAGTCAGATGAGCTTTTATCTAGAGTAAGGCCGGGTTTCCACTGCTGCGAATCCAGGCCGATTCCCCGCCCACGAATTCGGATGGATTTCAGCAGCCTATAGAAGTCTATGAGAGCCATCCGAATTCGTGGCCGAGGAAAAATCTGAGGCCCTGCAGCATAATTTCGTCCGTAGCTGTCCGAATCCCATAGCCGTGCATAGCACGGCTAGAGGGATTCGGCTGCGAGAGGCAACAGCTGTGCCGGCATCGCGTCTCGCAAGACGCATGCCGCCGCACAAATGGAAACCTAGCCTAAAAGTAGTTTTGGCAGGCCCTTATGCTTCATATGGGTGCCAGCCCTTATATTGTGCACTGTTAAGCAGCACATTGATCCCATACCTAGTGTATTGGCAATTCACAATATCTTCAGACCAGAACTAAGAAGGTTTGCTAAAATCTTTGCTGTTTTTTTTTCTCAGCTAAGCTTTCATTCACTCTGCTTTACGTTGCTTTGTGATTTGATTGTGTATGTGTAACATTCTAGGACACAAGTATTTTAAGCCCGGTCGAAGATGGAACAAAGAAGCCTCAAATTGATAGCAATAAGGCCAACAATTACAAGATTGTCAAAGAGGTAAATCACTGATTTTTATGATAGTTTAAAGCAAATCTATGAAGTGATATCAGGAGGGTCTGAAACGTTACATGTATCGTTCTGTTCTGATCTTACAGATTCTCATCCGCCTCAGTAAGCTGTGTTCACAAAGTAAGAAGGGTCGCACTCAACAACAAAGGCTACTGAAGAATATGGGGGCCCATTCTGTGGTTCTGGACCTTCTACAAATTCCCTATGAGAAGGTTGGTGCTCTGAGAAGGTTGGTGCTCTGAGGTGGAATGGGGAGGAGGGGGTGGATCTACATACAGGACATGAGAAGCAAAAGTAGACTACCAAAGTCCTTAATTAGCCAAGGCATAGATGGTGACGAGCACAGTTGCTGATGAGCAAAAACATTTTTCCCCCTAATATGTTATATGTCTAATACCTGGGAATGAGGTGAAGAAGGGGAACATCTGGCTACTTATATTGGGGAGGGGGTCCTGTTTAATATGGGGGGAGGGCATATCTGGCTATCTATAATCGGGAACCTGTCTAAAAATGGGGAAACACATCCAGTTATCTACACTGGGGAGGGGGCTGATCTGGCCATTGTAGAGAGTACCTGACAAATCCTTTCATCCTGTGGTGGTGGTGGTGGGGGGGGGGGGGGGGGGGGGGGGCGGGAGGTGTAAGCATGCCTGGCTTTACTGGGGAGGACCTGCATAACACCTGGGTGCACATCTGGTTATCTATACTGGGTGGTTTACTAGATGAGCAGCTGTTATCTGCTAATCCCAAGCTGCATACAATTTGCAAAAAATATTTGCATCCAGTGTATCTATCCTGGGGAGGGGGACCTGCCTAATAAGATAAACACCTGCTTATCTATTCTGGGAGGGAGGACCTGTTTAATTGGGGAGGGGGTGATATCTGGCTTACTATAATGGGGAACCTGCCTAATACTGGGGGAGCACATTCAGTTATCTTCAGTGGGGAGGGGGCCCATCTGGCTATGTTGGGGGGACCTTCCTAATATTGAGGGGGGCACATCTGGCTATTGTGGAGGGGACCTGCCAAATCCTGGGGGGGTCATGCCTGGCAATAATATTTGAATCTAGTTGGAAAAAATAGTATCAGGCACCATTTACAGTCCATGTTACACTGATACAAATGTACATCTTATACGTAAGATGATGTGATATTTCTCCTTTAATACTCAGACAGCTTCTAAAGTCCAAAAAATAAAAGTGTAGATGTGTATTTTGGTTGCTGGCTGGCTTTATGAAGAGTTAAAGTATTCCTCCATAAGCCTGCCTCTTCCCTTACCGCCACAGGCTGATTTACCTGACTAAACACGCTGCATACGATGTGCTAAAGAAGAGCACCTGATGAGATGAAATCCGCAGAAGCCTAATCAGAGGCTGATTAGCTAATTTCTCTTTTTTGTGTTATTTCTGCCCCCAGAATGATGACAAGATGAACGAAATTATGACCCTGGCTCACACTTTCCTGCAAAACTTCTGCCGTGGCAACCCACAGAACCAAGTCCTGCTTCACAAACACCTGAACCTCTTCATGACGCCGGGGGTGAGTGACTGGGATAGGGTCCGTTGTGGGACTGATCACGTGACTTCAGGATTTTGAAGAGAAGTGTACTTTTGCACATAAGTTAAAGTGTACCTGAGATGGACTGATAAAAAGGATTTTTACTCACTTGGGGCTTCCTCCAGCCCCCTGTAGTTCATCAGCTCCCTCCCTGTCCTCCTGGTCTCCTCAGTTGTGCTGCTTTCAGACCTATAAAGTCGGGCGAGAAGCGGATTACTGTACATGCAGTTGTGCAGTGCGCAATATAGGGAGCACACGGCCCGGAACAGCGCAGTGGCTCGCAACCCAGCTGGACTGCAGGGAGTTGGAGAAAGCCCCAGGTAACTAAATATCCTTTTTACCTCAGGTTTACTTTAAAGTTTACGTTTTCTCTGCATAGTGCAAAAAAATGAACAGTGTTCCTCTTTCCTAGCCTGTCCAGATACAGAGATGTGGCCAAGGCAGCCTATTGGCTTTTCAGTCCATACTGATAGTTGTAAATAATAGGAATGTCATGTCCTGTTTACCCCCAAAAAAGCAATGCAAGTTAAAGGAAACCTGAGGTGAAAATAAACTAATGAAATAAACAATTGTATCTATCTTCCTTCTCCTAAAAATGACTTTTTAAGATATTCCTCGGTTTTATTTTATATTTAAATCTAAGTTTTTATGGTTTTATTGTTTTTGCACTATGACACATTCCTTGAAGTATGCCAGAGCTAAAATCTATGAACTATTGACCCTTGTTAGCTCTTTCCTGCTCTCAGAAGCCATTTTCTGCTAGGAAAGTGTTTTATAGTTGGAATTTCTTATCAGTGAGGGTCACACTGTGGTCTGACCCAGTCCTGACAGGAACTGCCACTTACATACCTGATATTTAAAGAGAACCCGAGGTGGGTTTGAAGAATATTATCTGCATACAGAGGCTGGATCTGCCTATACAGCCCAGCCTCTGTTGCTATCCCAACCCCCCCTAAGGTCCCCCTGCACTGTGCAATCCCTCATAAATCACAGCCACACTGCTGACAAACAGCTTGTCAAAGCTGGCTGTGTTTATCTCTATAGTGTCAGTGTGCTGCTCTCCCCGCCTCCTGCAGAACTCCTGTCCCCGCCTGCCTCCCTTCCCTCCCTGCTGATTGGAGGGAAGGGACGGGGGCAGGGACCGGAGCTATGCAGGAGGCGGGGGAGCAGCTGAGACTGACACTACAGATGTAAACACAGCCTCACAGCACGGCTGTGATTTATGAGGGATTGCAGAGTGCAGGGGGACCTTAGTGGGGTTTGGGATAGCAACAGAGGCTGGGTTGTATAGGCAGATCCAGCCTCTGTATGCAGATAACATTCTTTAAACCCACCTCGGGTACTCTTTAACTCTTTCAGGCAGAGAAAGAGAAAAAGATACACAGCCTAGTTATCTGTGTGCTAGGCACTGCACATACCCATGTCTATCTCATCATGTCACATGTCACCTCGGGTATCCTTTCAATTAAACTCTGCCAAGGTGGCCACCTCTACCAAGGTGGCCACCTCTACCAAGAATCAAGCATGCATAGGGGCCCCTCATTCCCCCCCAGGGCATTTTGTGAATGCCTTATTTTCTCCACTCACCCAGTCAGCTCTGTAATGTCCCTCATGTGCCCCCCCCCCCAGCAGCAAAATGCACCGGCCCACTATGCCACCCAGGGGATCCCGTCCTGAAACCTGCCAGGCAACATGCCTCGTGCGTGGATATGAGTCTTAAAAGAAGACAGAAGGTTGGTCTTTTACTTGGCATGGCACTGCCTTTTGACTAGCAGAAGACCCACCTCCTATCTACCGCCTAGCTTCATTAGCCTTGTACACAGGCCTGACTTAAGTCGACGGAGATAAAAAGCATGTTTCCATTTCAATATGCAGCCAGCTATAGATTCCCCAAACTGATTGAAGCTGAAATTGTTGTTCTTTTTGCAAGCCTTGAATCTGTACTGTTTTTGTGGCGCATGGTCTGCCCAGAAACTCTCTAACTTGCTGCAGTTGTTCATTTTGCACACCTGGACTAAACCACTGATTGGCACCAAATTTGGACACTCCCATATCTCAGTCTCTATTAGGAACTCCATGGAATAACTTGAAACAGATCCAGCACCAAGGTGTTTCAGTGCAGGTTCCGTGTTCTGGTGCTGATGTTTCCGGGGATTCTGTTATTGCACATTTCAGAACAGTTTCTTACATGGAGACGGCCCTGTTTGTGGGGACTAGGAGGCCATGGAGGAGGAATTATATTTTCCTCCGTGAGGGGGTTAGATGTATATTTTTTGAGGGTGGCAAGACATGTAGGGAAATAATAATATTTTACTTTAGAATGAGAAATATAACTAGGATGGGGGTGTCCACTTGACAAAATGCTATATCTTAAACCCCTTCCTCTGCTCCATTGTAGAGAGGGCATGGAGTGATCACATGGGCAAGGAGGCAGATCCCAGAGGGGGAGCAGTGTTTTTGCAACTCCTCAGCCACTGAAGAATGTAGAAAAATGTGAGTAAGGTCCATGTGTGCACAACAGAACACTGCCACTCATGTATGGCTTTTTCCCTCCGTGCAAAAGCTCTTTGTTCTCCCTGGCATGTGCAGACCCTAGTCACACTTGCCCAGTACAAATGTGCTCTGGGTGCCCGAGCACCCCCCCCCCCCTTTTTTTAAAAATCCATAAAAAAGACCCTTTGGCTTTGAAAAGGAAGCCATCCGGGACACTTTGGAGTAAAGAGGCCACATACAGGAATCGTAGTGTAACTATCCCCGCAGCTGTGTGGAAACAGGTAAGATGGTGTCTCCATGACAGCAGTGATCGCTCTCTTCCCCAGCATTCACAGTGACCTCTCCCTCAACCTTTCTCCCATAGTGACCTCTCCCTCCACCTAGGACCCATACTGACCTCTTCCTCCCCAGCGTTAGCACTGCAGTAATCCTGCATCCCCCAGCACCCACGCTGCCTTCTCACTGCCCCAGCACCTACATTGACCTTTCTCTCCCCCAGCGGCACCCTTCCTGTCCGCAGCAGCACACCCAGTGACCTGGCCCTCCCCCACAACCCCAATGACTTCCCCTTCCTGCAGCACCCACACTGACCTCTACTGACCTCTACTTCTCCCAACATCTACCCACACCCCTTCCCCCATAGCTGGCAGCCAGTACTCACACTCACATGACATTGCACCCAGTAATCACACCTGCACAAAGCCTCCACTTGGCACCCACTATCTACAGCAAGCATCTACTTAACCAGTACCCGCACTCAAATTACCTGCATTTAAAACCCACGTGACAGCCAATGCCCACTCATAGCCAGCACCAAGTACAGGCATGGCACCAAGTATTCGCACCCATGTCACACCCAGGAAATGCACCCACATGACATCCAGCACATGTACCCAGATCTCACATTGCACTAAGTACCTGCAATCAACACACGCATGACACTCGATACCCACCCACCCATAGCCAAAACCCACATTACACCCTGTACCCACACTCAGAGCCCACATGACCCCGAGCATCTGCATTCAGCACCCACATGACAACTAATCCACCCTAGCCAGAAACGAGGAGGGGGGAACGTGCAGCCACCGTTGACGGGTCTGACTGACTCCACGCCATTGAATGCAGCCAGAGCTTCTGTGATTAAATGTATGTATCAAGCGGAGAGGCTCAGGGGGATGGTTTGAGATAGTTGTAGAGCTGGGGGGGGGGGGGGTGTTTAAAGCCACATGTCACTGCAGGGCAAAGGGGGTGGGGGGAAGGTCCCACACCACTTGTAGGTAGTACTGTGCATTTGAGGAGGTTGGTGGCGAGTCCCCTTTCTTAAATATGAGCACCCCCAACTTAAAGAGACTCAGAGACGATCTAAAGAGCAGCTCTTATACTTACTGGGACTTTCTTCCACCCCATTAACACCTCTAAGTCCCACGCTGTCCTCCCGCGGTCTGATATTCAGCCGCGGTTAGCTCCGTTACTAGCCCCAGTGACGTCAGTTCCGGGTCTGGCATCGACTGAGGCTGATAACAGAGATCACCGCGGCTGAATGGCAGACCACGGGAGGACGGCGTGGGACTTATACGTGTTTATGGGGCGGAAGGAAGCCCCGAATAAGTATAAGAGCTGCTCTTTATCTCGTCTGAGTCTCTTTAAGGCCCCTTTGCTCGGCCACAGACAGGAGGGAGGCCAGAAGGGGAGGAGAGTCCTGTGGAGCAAAAGGAGCAATATATTTTACTTGCTGCTTTGTGGAGGCTTAGTAACCAGTGAAAGACAAGAAAAATAATTCTGGGTATCTAAAGGGAACCTGAAGTGGCAAAAAAACATGATATATACATCAATTTGGTGTCATAAGTGGCGATAAAGTTATTGGCAAATGAATGGGAGCAGCGTGAAATATTGCTCTGGTTTTTAAGGGAAAATAACCGGGGGGTAGTTCGGGGGGAAGTGGTTAAAAGAAAATAAATATGGCAGCCTCCATATACCTCTTGCTCCAGATTCCTTTTAACGCCAAACGGTAAACTATAGCCATGGTTTCTAGCAAGATTCTCAAAAATGTATAACAGGTGCAGATTGAAATTGGGACTTCTTGAAAGCCTTTATAGTACTGTTATATGTTGTATAGATTTGTGTATTATAGTGGAGTAATTCTTTCACCTTTCAGCTGCTGGAAGCGGAAACCATGAGGAACATTTTCATGAACCACTACCACCTGTGTAATGAGATCAGCGACCGCGTAGTGCAGCACTTCGTCCACTGTGTAGAGACGCATGGCCGCCACATGGAGTACTTGCGCTTCCTGCAGACCATCGTCAAGGCGGATGGAAAATATGTGAAGAAGTGTCAGGATGTTGTGATGACGGAGGTAAGCATGTTTCTATTTATTCTGTCTTTTGTTTTTAACATATTTTACAGGTACTGTTAATTAACAATACAGCCAAGTGTGTTACATATTTGTATGGACATATACAATACATTTAGGGCCTGGCACACTGTCCAGTTTTTCAGAATCATTTATTTCGCTAAGTACAAAGGGGGTTTGTACCCAGAATTTAATTTTGGCTCATACAGGTTCTAGAAGGATGGGGGGATAATGTCCGAAAGCCAAGAGCCGAGGCTGCCATACTACAGCACCACCAGTCGCACTTGGCAATAATCTGTCATCCCTAAGGAGACATCGAAGGGTGGGGGGGGCAGAGGGAAGTGAAAGTTCAGCAGTGATGGCCTAGTTCTTCAGGAGAGAAACCTGTGGTGATGGCTGATGCTGCTGAGGATCCTGATTGCTGACATCTGGCAGTGCTGGACAAGGTGTTCCAGCTCAAAAGGTGCAGTAGTGTTAATTTCTGCGGTGGATCCCGACTCCTGGGCAGCATTCAGCAGGGCTGGTCAGGATAATCTGGCTGTCACAGCAGCGTCCGGCTGCGGTGGCCCTTACTTCCAGGTTAGCGGGTGGCATCATGGAGGGGCTGAACCAGAGGTGTCTCTGCTGCGGTGGAGCAGCAGCAGCCAATGAATGGATGGATAGATGAAGCCGCATCCAGCAAGGCCAAAGGTTTCCCGATCAGCGTGATGTCTTCCTACCTCAGTGGAGCCCCAACCTCCTGGGTAGCAGTGGTTGACATCAAAAGGCCTGTTTCTGCACAGACAATGGACCCAGGCAGTGGCAAGGCGGAAAACACTCCAGGTCCCGGACCCCCCACAACCCGTACCAGCGTCCCAGGCTACACTGGACCACAGTGCACACCTTCAAGGGGGAAAACAAGGTGAATTGGTTGGGAAAGGGGAAGAAAAACAAGAGAAAGCCAGAATCCTGTGGCCATGGCTGCCAATTAAAGGGAACCAGAGAGGAATGGAGCCTGGAAAATGAAAAAAGCTTTTATACATACCTGGGGCTAATTCCAGCCCCATAAGCCTGCATCGCTCCCACGCCGCCATCCTCCGCTTCCTGGAACCGCCGTTACCGGGCCCGTCACTTCCGGCGGACGCATCACAGGGGCTCCCTCCATACCCGTACACATGCGGCTGCGCGGTAGGCAGCCTCATGCGTACTTGTATAGAGGGAGCTCCGTGTGATGCGGAGAATCGTCCGCGTCCGACTGGCCGACTCGCGGCAATGACGGGACCCGGTGGCGGCGGATCCAGGCAGCAGAGGACGGCGGCGTGGGAGCGATCCATGCGTATGGGGCTGGAGGAAGCCCCAGGTATGTATAAACCCTTTTTTTAATCCTCTCTGGTTCCCTTTAAGGCACCATCTTCCTGAACGGCAGTTTAACAGCATGGAGTTTCTGAGTGGAATTCAGCAACATGTGTAAGTGGGCGACGCACTGGGACATTAGACAGTCCATAAACGGCTCTGTCTGAGGGACACACTTATGCGCTGCGCAGTGCTGAGTTCTGACAACACACTTCTGCATGCAATTTGGGCGCCGCAACACATTGCTGTCCCATCCAGTATAGTTGAATGGGATCAGTGATGCAACAGAGAGCTACGCAGGTGCCGTGCGTTTTTGTAAAACACACGGTCACCTGTATTGCAGAGCAACATGACAGTGTGCCCTGGCCCTTACAATTGTATCATTACAAAGAAACAATAACATAAATATAACGGTTTTTCCTTGCCATGTTTATTGAGAAATCAACCTAAAGTAGATTATTATTTTTTATTATTATTTGTATCAATAACTGGGACAGTAGATAGGACAGTTGGGAAATAACATGTAGGACAAACTAATACTTTTATTAATGTCATTAGTGAAGTTGTAGTGAATATTGATAATATCTCTACAAGCTCCACTCCTACCACTAACCTCCCTCTCCATGCCTTTCAATAGCCTCCCCCTCCATGCCCCTCTATGCCCAACACTAACTTCCCTCTCCATGCCTAACACTAGCCTATCCCTCCATGCCCAACACTAGCCTCTTCCTCTATGCCCAACACTAACCTCCCTCTCCACTCCTAACAATAACCTCCCTCTCCATGCCTATCAATAGCCTCCCCCTCCATGCCCCTCTATGCCCAACACTAACTTCCCTCTCCATGCCTAACACTAGCCTATTCCTCCATGCCCAACACTAGCCTCCTCCTCTTTGCCCAACACTAACCTCTCTCTCCACTCCTAACAATAACCTCCCCTCTCCATGCCTAACACTAGCCTATCCCTCCATGCCCAACACTAGCCTCCTCCTCTTTGCCCAACACTAACCTCCCTCTCCACTCCTAACAATAACCTCTCCTCTCCATGCCTAACACTAGCCTATCCCTCCATGCCCAACACTATCCTCCCCCTCAATGCCCAACACTAACCTCCCTCTCCATGCCTAACACTAAACTCCCTCTTTATCCCTAACAGTAACCTCTCTCTCCATGCCCAACACTAACCTCCCCTCCCCTATATCCAACACTAACCTCCTTCTTTATCCCTAACATTAGCCTACCTCTCCACACCTAACACTAACCTGCCCCTTCATTCCCAACACCATTCTCCCTCTCCATTTCTAACACGAACATCCCTCTCCTATACCTAACACTAACCTCCCTCCTTGCTCCCTCCACTCCCTCCACGCCAAACGCTTGGGTCTCTGCTATATTAAAGAGGAAGTCATACTAGATAGAGTGAATTGATGGAAGGATCAGTGCAGGAACTGCATATGGCTGCACCAGGGTAATGTGATTTACTTTGTTAGATTTTGTCACAGGAAAAGTTCTCTAAACAGGTTCCTGCCTGGAGATTTTACATGCCTGATTTCCAGTCTAGGGCAGGAGTGGATGAGATTTCTCTTCCAAGTAAGAAGTGTTATGAGTTGGTGACACATTAATATGTGTAATTATTAAGTGTGGCGCACAACCAGTGATTGATGGCTGCAGAGCTTTCATGATTAGATCATTAATTATCGACAATGTGATTTATCACAGATTCATCTACAGCCCTTCAGTCAAAGTATGGATTATAGGGCTGATTTGTGCTGCAAGTAAAATCTGTCAGTGGGCTGCAAGTTCTCCACAACAGCTGTTGTAAAGTAAGCCAGGGCGCTGTGTTGGTCAGGGGCATCAGTAAAAGTCACTCCGTCATACCCATCAATGTTTCTCTGTAACCAGGCGACGGATCATAGTCTTTCCATTGCCATCTTACAAATACTGACCAATGACAAACCTATCCAGGTGGCTGCTTAATCTACAAGATACCAATGTGGAGTGTTGGAAGACTAAAGAGGAAATACTTCCTACTGACACTGGGAGCTTTCACCTGACAGCCTTGACAGCAGGAATGGTCAATCCTTGATGCAGGATTATTCAGATTGTCAAAGCAAATTTGGAAAATGGACCAATCGATGTGGACTACCATAATGGACTCCAACAGTGCACTGTAATCAGTAATCTTGGTGCTTGTTGTCATTTACCCTCTTTTTGGAATGGAGGACTTACCACTCACACACCTTTGCATTGTCACCTAATTTGGATTCAAGTCATTATTAAAGTGGACCTGAACTCAGAACTCCTCTCTGTTCTAAAAGATACACATCAGCACAGAGGCGTAGCTAGGGTTTTCAGCGCCCGGGGACAAAGACTATTAATGCGCCCCCTAAGGTGAAGGGTCGTGACCAAATGTGGGCGTGGTTATGGGTACTCCACATTTGGTCACGCCCCTTCAAATGTACATGGAGGTTAGCAGGCTCACGCTCACCCACCCTCCCTCAGTATGTACCTTCCAGCATGTTCCAAGACAAATTCAGCAATCATGAGCCCCCCACCCCCATCAAGACAAATTCCGCAATCATGAGCAAACATGAGGCCCCCAACAAGACAAATTTAGCAATCCTGAGGCCCCCAACAAGACAAATTCAGCAATCATGAGGCCCCTAACAAGACAAATTCAGCAATCATGAGGCCCCTAACAAGACAAATTCAGCGATCTTGAGGCCCCCAACAAATCATGAGGCCCCCAACAAGACAAATTCAGTAACCATGAGGCCCCCAACAAGACAAATTCAGCAGTCATGAGGCACATAAATAGACAGCATTTCACATAAATAGGCAGAATGTCCCCTTAATATGGTAGACACCTCTCACCTGGCAGCAGTTCCCCAAAATACACTCAATCTGACAGCAATGCTTGCCCAAAAATAGGTAGCCCCAGGTCTATAGGTGTCCCCAGAATAGGTGGCCAGCAGTATAGATGTCCCCAGAACAGGTAGCCAGGGGTAGAGATGTCCACAGAACAGGTAGCCAGGGGTATATGTGCCCAGTATATGTAGGCAGGGGTATGTGTCCCCAGTATATGTAGCCAGAGGTATATGTGCCCAGTATATGTAGCCAGGGGTATAAATGCCCAGTATATGTAGCCAGGGGTATATGTACCCAGTATATGTAGTTAGGGGTATATGTGCCCAGTATATGTAGGCAGGGGTATATGTGCCCAGAGTAGGTAGCCAGGGGTAAATGTGCCCAGAGTAGGTAGCCAGGGGTATATGTGCCCAGAGTAGGTAGCCAGGGGTATATGCCCAGTATATGTAGGCAGGGGTATATGTGCCCAGAGTAGGTAGCCAGGGGTATATGTGCCCAGAGTAGGTAGCCAGGGGTATATGTGCCCAGAGTAGGTAGCCAGGGGTATATGTGCCCAGAGTAGGTAGCCAGGGGTATATGCCCAGTATATGTAGGCAGGGGTATATGTGCCAAGAGTAGGTAGCCAGGGGTATATGTGCCCAGAGTAGGTAGCCAGGGGTATATGTGCCCAGAGTAGGTAGCCAGGGGTATATGTGCCCAGAGTAGGTAGCCAGGGGTATATGCCCAGTATATGTAGGCAGGGGTATATGTGCCCAGAGTAGGTAGCCAGGGGTATATGTGCCCAGAGTAGGTAGCCAGGGGTATATGTGCCCAGAGTAGGTAGCCAGGGGTATATGTGCCCAGAGTAGGTAGCCAGGGGTATATGCCCAGTATATGTAGGCAGGGGTATATGTGCCCAGAGTAGGTAGCCAGGGGTATATGTGCCCAGAGTAGGTAGCCAGGGGTATATGCCCAGTATATGTAGGCAGGGGTATATATGCCCAGAGTAGGTAGCCAGGGGTATATGTGCCCAGAGTAGGTAGCCAGGGGTATATGTGCCCAGAGTAGGTAGCCAGGGGTATATGTGCCCAGAGTAGGTAGCCAGGGGTATATGCCCAGAGTAGGTAGCCAGGGGTATATGCCCAGTATATGTAGGCAGGGGTATATGTGCCCAGAGTAGGTAGCCAGGGGTATATGTGCCCAGAGTAGGTAGCCAGGGATATATGTCCAGTATATGTAGCCAGGGGTATATGTGCCCAGAGTAGGTAGCCAGGTCAGGTGTCCCCCTCCCCAGCAGGAGGGGAGCAGCGCAGAGAAGAGCTGCTCTCCCTTCCTCGCTGTCCCCTCCAATGTCCGGGTGGCTCAGGCTGGCAGCGGCGGGCGGAACTTACCTCCGTCTCGTCGCAGCGCCGGATGGATCTGCCACTACTCTGGTCTGGTCCAGACCAGAGCAGCGGCTGCGCACTCGAACTTCCGGCCGGCGCTGGAGCGAGACGGAGGTGAGTTCCGCCCGCCGCTGCCAGGCCAGCCACCCGGACATTGGAGGGGACAGCGAGGGAGAGAGAGAGCACCTAAGGTGAGGGAAGGAGGGGGGATATGGCCCCCCTTCCCCACCGTCCGCACAGCTCTCCCTCTTCTCTGCGCTGCTCCCCTCCGTCGCAAAAAAAAAAAAAACCCGCAGCTCAGCCAGGCTGAGGGCGCCCTCGGGGACCAGGCGCCCCGGGGCACTTGTCCTACCCCGACCCCCCCTAGCTCCGCGCCTGCATCAGCATAATAACCTTTTAAACAAAAAAAAAATTTCTTTGTTACAGCTGATACAAATCTTAAAATAAATCTGCACAGTTTCTACTTCCTGATTCATGGAAGCAGATATATTGTTTACAGCCTGTGCTTTCAAGTGGGTTTATCTGCTTATCTGCCATTGGCAGTCATGTGACACAGGGGAGGGGTCAAATTACAACTAGTGATTAGACACAAATGAGGGGGCAATTAGACAGGCTAAACTCTTAAAATACATACAGGGTGCATTTCTGTTACGTTTTTCTTGGGTCCTTTGTAGTGGCTCGTCCATCCTCCCACAATGCCTTCTGGAAAGTGCATGGGGTTGTGAGAAAGGGTGTGGCCAGATTCTTAGTCATATAAATATCCAGAACTTTGCAGTAGGCAAGATTATCAGGTTTCCCCTGGAGACTGGAAGTTTCAAACTCACCCTCACTGGGGCCCAGTTTGTTTTATGATGCCATTTGGGGGGGGGGGGGGGGGGGGTACACAGATATAATATAATATATATATATATATATATATTTACTTTTTTTTTCTTCAACCAAACTATATAAGAACAGCAAGTGTGTGTGCCTGGGCACTCAAGTGTGGAAATCTCACTTCCTGATTAACGGAAGAAACCAGTAGGTAGTTAAACTCTCCAGCATCTTCCAAAGACTCAAATAGCGGTTTTGACTGACCCTTTCACCTCCAGAATTCCTCCGCCGAGCTTGGATAAATGTTATGCTTTTAACATTTGAGGGTAATTATTGAAGGGTCAATTTGTACCTTGTCCGCGGCGCTCTTGAAATGGGTTCCAGTCCGCTTTCTGTCTTCTCAGAGTTCTCCTAGACTTGCACAAAAGCGCCAACTTTTACTTCTAAAAGTCTTCTCCTCGGCAGCCCGGCGTCTGTCTCTGAATGGCACGTAATGTTCAGCCATTTTGACATAAAGCTTCCAATTTCTCGGCTAGCAATTAAGATGACTGACATATGACACCTGATATCACATACGCTTATGCTAACTAATTTTTTTTTCTCCCTCCGCACTCTGCCTTTTTGTGAACGATTATAAGTGAAATGTCGTCTTTTTTTATTTTTATTCCTCTGTCTGCGAAAAGCGAATGGTTATGTAGCAGATGTAGACAAAAAAGACATTGGGGGAAAAAAAAATCAAGCTAATGAGTCCAGGACAGAACAAAAAAACACAGCCAGTCGCCGTGAGAGCTGTAACTTTTCCAGAAAGAATTGAAAACTTCTTACAAGGATAACCTTTGTTGGGCGCTGGGTTCCTTTCAACCTTTTCATTTGGCGCTGAAGGTTGATGTGCATCCTTTTAACTGTTACAAGGTTTTCAATTTACATAACAATTCCCAGCCATTAGCTTTCTGAGGGCTTTGTCAGGCTCTGTTCTTGGGTAGTTGTTCTGATTTTCTGTCTTACAGTCTGTTACGGTTTAATTATGGACATAACGGAAGATTGTTATATGGCTTAAAGTGGACCTGTATTCAGATCCTGTTAAGTAAAGCAAACATGTGAAATTGTCATACATGTGGCTATCATAAGGTGGCCACACAGCATACCATTTTTTTAAATTTAATTCAAGGATTACAATCAATTTTCTGATTAATTGTAACATTTTAAAAAATCTGAATAATGTACCACACACACTGTTCAATTTTTCCCCTGTGGTTTCTGGAGCTGCAGAGCAAAGGGCAAGTGTAAACAGGTAAGGTAAAGACAATCACCACACGTGTATTGCCCTCATGGTATACTTCTTCAGGGACCTACTAATCCCCCCCAGGCATGCGGTTTACTACAGGAGATTTTTCACTGGTGGTCTGCCATCACCCCTTGTCTGTCTCACACACACACTGTTGTTGCACACAGACACACCTTGCATGTGACACAAACACACATGGTTTGTCTCTCTCTTACACACACACGGCTTGTCACACAAACGCACATGGTTTGTCTCTCTCTTACACACACACTGCTACTGCTTGTCTCATGTGCACACACACACACACACACACACACACACACACACACAGCTTGTTACACACAGACACACCTTGTATGTCACACAAACGCACATGGTTTGTCTCTCTCTTACACACACACGGCTTGTCACACAAACGCACATGGTTTGTCTCTCTCTTACACACACACGGCTTGTCACACAAACACACATGGTTTGTCTCTCTCTTACACACACACTGCTACTGCTTGTCTCATGTGCACACACACACACACACACTACACACACACACACACACACACACACACACACAGCTTGTTACACACAGACACACCTTGTATGTCACACAAACGCACATGGTTTGTCTCTCTCTTACACACACACGGCTTGTCACACAAACGCACATGGTTTGTCTCTCTCTTACACACACACGGCTTGTCACACAAACACACATGGTTTGTCTCTCTCTTACACACACTGCTACTGCTTGTCTCATGTGCACACACACACACACACACTACACACACACACACACACACACACACACACAGCTTGTTACACACAGACACACCTTGTATGTCACACAAACGCACATGGTTTGTCTCTCTTACACACACACTGCTTGACACACACACACACACACACACACACACGGTTTGTCTCTTGTCTCTCTCTCACACACACTGCTTGTCCATCACACGCAAACTGCTTAACACACACACAAACACACACACACACACACACACACACACACACACACACACACACACACACACACACACACACACATACCCTTGCTTGTGACGCAAACGCACATGGTTTGTCTCTCTAACACACACACTGCTTGTCACACACACTCTAAATTCAAATAGATTCTGTCACACTAAATCCAAATAGCAAAGCACAGATGACATTTTGTGAAAAAGGCCATGCTATGTGACAGAAGAGCTGGCAGGTAGTCTGAACTAAAATAAGAAAATCACCCACAAAGTCTAGATAGAATTCTGTTATTCAGGGGGTTTTGACGGGGGAGCAGGGACGCAAATGTATTGTTTGCCATGGGTGCAATTTTACCTAGTTATGCCTCTGTAAGGTGGTAGTTATGTGCAGTCTGCAATCCAAACAGTGTACAGCTGCCATGGATGTATAGAGGGTAATGTTAAGTTTACTATCAGTTCAGCTCATTTTTAGTTGGCTGCAGATCAAAATAAATCATACCTTTTAGATTATGAAAAAACCTGTTGACCACCAACCTGCAGTGTGTCTTTGGAAGTTTTATAAAGAAAGGGGAATGCTGCTTTTAGTGGAATGTGATCATGCAGTTAGGCAATTTTAGATTGACATGAGGCTTATGAAGAAGATGCCAGTGAATTCTGTTCAAGTGAGTTGCTGCTGTAGGGTTATTCCAGGATTACACCAATATTTATGGGTGGAGTCATAAAGACTGTTTTTATTGCATATCACTTGGGGACTCTAGCCATGGCAGCTTCCACCATAGTTCCTTGTTCTTTTTCCACCCATCTGTCAGTTTTGGGTGTTCTTCATTAATAGAGCAAAAGGTATATAGAGAATAAAAAGTTCGTTGGGCCCGATCCAGTTTACTTTTTCCCCCAATTTCTTTAAGTGATATTTTCACATCTCATCAAGAAAATGCATTTTAAGCCACCAGAAAGCAAGAAAATACTCCGAATAATTTTGATAGCACTTTTTCGTCTACTTTCGATACTCTTCCAATGCAGAGTGCAGAAAAGTTATTTTACACAGATGAAAATTATCTCCTAGGAGAAAACTTAGGCAAAAGAAATGAGTTGCTAAATTTTTGTGAGAATTTATCACATGATGGGTTGGCTTAGATTTGAGTTGTACAGAGTGATTAACTACTAAGTGGGTGGTTATCGTAAAGCATGATGGGATCGTGTTTGTCTTGCAGTTGATCAACGGAGGGGAAGATGTGTTAATCTTCTACAATGACCGAGCTTCATTCCCCATCCTCCTACAAATGATGTGCTCAGAGAGGGACCGAGCGGATGAGAGCGGGCCTCTGGCATACCACATCACGCTGGTGGAACTGCTGGCAGCTTGTACAGAAGGGAAGAACGTTTACACTGAGATCAAGTGTAATTCTCTTCTGCCCCTGGATGACATTGTCAGGGTGGTGACCCATGATGACTGCATCCCAGAGGTAAGTGGCAATCTCATCTCTGCTGCAGTATTTGACTGTGTTTTAGATGGATTTTGGCGTGCTGATTCCCATGCCATCTTCTCCTCTGGATCTTGAGTGCTTAGCTGTCCTCACCATACTGCTTGGCTCTATTTCCACCCTCTGTGGAGTTTTTCTTTTTTTCTTTGGTCTTCCTTTTACATTCCTCATAATCATCTACAGTAGGTTAGCAGACCTGGACACTGAAGCACAGATGCCTTGTCACCTTAAGGCCTGTAAACACACCTGACTAAAGTTGACTGAGGCAGACGATAATGACCCGGGAGGTTTTAGCAGTCTTCCGCAGCAATAGAGAGCAGTCTTTGACCCATCAGTCAGAGACTGCTATCGGGGGAGCCAGCACTAGAACGCCGGGACAGTGGGAGGAATAGGCAGGCTCTATAGGACCCAGAGCCTTCCCTCTCCATAGGTATCTGTTTCCCCCCCCCCCCCCCCTTTAGACTCCCTTTAAAAGGGATGAATTTCCTTCATAACTCCAGATGAGAGTCAGATAATATCCCTGGAATAACTTAGTAACATAGTAATTATAACAGTGTTTATCCTTCAATGCAAGGATAGCATCCAAGGCTCTTTACAGATATAGAATTTGCAATAACTACTTTCTGTGGTAAGATCACTTTGAAAAATACAGAGGCGCCAGTGAATATCCACCCGGTGGATGGGTGTTACTACCCTTTTTTTCTAACTTCGGAGAGCGGCATTTGTGCATTTAGTGATTGCCTGTGGCGCCAACCCATATTTGTGAGTATACTAATTTTCTTTACCTAATCAATTGACATACCAAGGATAATACACTGTTGGGGCTCCTGAATCTTCTTCTTTTGTCTCTACTTCTCTGGTAAGATATTCCACATTTTTACCACTTTTACTGTAAAGAACTCCTTTCTAAATAGATGGCAATTTTACTTTTTCCTCCATACGCAGGTCATGTCCCCTTGTGCCTCTGAGTTACGCAGAACCCATGTGCAGATCAGGGGTTCTGATACCACTGGCTGCATGCTTGTTCCAAGTATGACTATATTGAGGTAAAAAAATCACCATGACAGGCGGGCAAAGCACTATTTTTAAAAAGAATTAAAGGCAGCAGTCTCTCTATGCTTTCAGTTCCATATTCTTTAAAGTACTGAATCTGTTGATCCAGTCTGTTCTAGTGCCAAGTGCCTGATTCCTCGTCACAAAACAAAAAACAATCACTCTGGGCCACTAATACGCTATATATTAGGTAGCCTGTGTGTCAGTAGTCAGGCAGCTACCATAGGTGCCTCAGAATACCCATTAACTGTCCAGTTTTCCTAGGTGAAAATCGCTTACGTCAACTTTGTCAACCACTGCTACGTGGACACCGAGGTGGAGATGAAGGAGATCTACACCAGCAATCACATCTGGAAGTTGTTTGAGAATTTCCTTGTGGATATGGCAAGAGTAAGTTGTGTGGTTTTCAAAGAGGACTTTGAAGCAATATTTCATGTTTTGCAGTTTTGGATAGAATTGCGTTTCTGTTGCTGTCTGTGTCATCTTTAGAGAAATTCCTGTTGTTTCCTGCTACACAACTGGAAATGAGTGAATCTCTCCATAGGCAACACAGACAGTAATAAAAACTAGGGATGGTCAACGAGATGCTAAGAATTCCAAGTTGAATAAAATGTTAAGCTAATTCTATATTATATTTACGCAGCTTTGACATGAATGAACCCATTAGTAGCTTCAATATAGTTATTGTAACGAAAAATCCACAACGCCAGATGGATTGCGGAAATATGGTCGCATCCAGTCCGGCAAGCGGACCTTCCAACGCGGGATGCAGAAATCCGTCCGCATCCGCTGCGCAAACCCGTCCGAGCACTCTGCTCCAAACTCACCAGCATGCTGCTCACCAGGGCTCTGGCATCTTGCCTCTAGGGGGTGCGCGCGCACACCAGACACGCCTTTATACTCTTAGAAAGCGTGTCAGCTGACCTGGAGGTCAGCTGACATTTTAGCCTGCTCTGATTGGTTGCTGCCTGGGGTGGAGACTTCTCTCCCAGGCAGTATATAAGGAAGTGCTTTTCATTCACACTTCGTCTGTGTTTGCGATACCCTGTGTCAGCACTCAGACCTAGTCAGCCTTGTCTCTGGTATTGTGTTATATATTGGTTTATCGCCAATATATACACATATTATACTGTCTTGATTTACCGTGTATGATTCTGTGCCTGTCTTGACTACTCTTCTGCTTCCTGATTCTGTACTTCGCCAGCCCGTACCGTTATCAACTATTGGCTTTTTTTCCGACTATTCTCTTGTCTTACGTTTCTGTACTGCTGCCGCCTGATCTGTTGCCGAACCTCATTTTGTCTGACCTTTCTCCCTTCAGTGGAACGTCTCCCACTGTAGGGTTCTATCAGAGGCTTGCCTCTTTGAGACGACCGCCACTAGCAAACCCTTGCTGCTAGAGGCCGAGACCCCTCCACTCCGTCCTTTGGAGGATCTCACACACGGGGTTCCCATTCAGAGGTAACCACACCTCTGAGGAATTACGGTGTGGTGGATATTTCCACAGAAATGAATTTACGCTGTATATTATTATTGTTGTCTGCTGTTCCAGCTTGCTGGAGGTTGTATCTCTGTGCCCTATAGAGATACTCTATTGTACCAAGCACCCTCTTACATACGATTGTAACGTGTCACGCTATACTTGCATTATCGGTGATTCTGCAGATCACCATATAATCAGGTATAGCATCTGTATTATTGGTGATACTGCAGATCACCAATAATCAGAATATCTGTGCTTGCTGACACCAATCGTTACAGTTATTTTGTTTGAGATAGGTGCACTGCTTTTGATCTCGGTCAGCAGAACTCGTGCTGTAAATTCTTGGAATGCTTTGAGCTTCTTCTACTTGCAGAAAATATAGAACCTGAAAGCAGAAATCCTCTGTTAATGTGCCACACTGCCCCTAGTGACAAGTGGCCTTAAAGTGAACCAGAGACGAAGCACCCTCATGTATTTTACCATATATATCAATGGGAACATTACAGTAAACACCTACCCTGCTCTCTGTTTCATTCTTCTCTGCTAAATCTACCTGTTATCAGCCCTGATAAGAATCCCCGACTGAGCATTCAGTCTAGCTTTCACCTGAATGATTATAGCTGAGTCAGTCTTCTGTGATGTCTTTTCAAGCCCAAGCCTGCCTCCTTGTGGCTCTGCTTTGCTGCTTCGAGGAAAAATAGCAGCACAGCAGAGCCACAAGGGGGCAGACTTGGGATTGAAAAGACATCGCAGAAGACTGACTCAGCTATAATCATTCCAGGAAAAGCTAGACTGAATGCTCAGTCGGGGATTCTTATCAGGGCTGATAACAGGCAGATTTAGCAGAGAATGAAACAGAGAGCAGGGTAGGTGTTTACTGTCATGTTCCCATTGATATATATGGTAAAATACATGAGGGTGCTTCGTCTCTGGTTCTCTTTAAATATAAATTACTGCAGTACTAATTAGAAGCCAGGACTGTAACAAAGAAGAAATAAAAAATATGCTAAAATAAATGGGCCTGGAGCACTTGCAAACTTCTAAATACATTGGGCCTGATTCACAAAGCGGTGCAAACACTTTGCACGCCTGTGAAAAGCCCTTTATCACGCCTAAACTTAGTTTAGGCGTGATCTGAAGGAATTCGCGCGAACTCCCGCGCGCGCTACGCGCGCAGCGCACCGTGCTTCGCACGAAGTGCCCATTAAGCCCTATGGGACTTTGCGCGCGCGCGTATGCGCGTACGCGCGGGAACTTCGCGCGAGTTAGAGCACAAAGCGGTTATAACTTTGCTGGTGCAAAGGTTATCACGCCTAAAGTCTTTTAGGCGTGATAACTGAGTTATCACCGCTTTGTGAATCAGGCCCATTGGCTGCTATAAGTTTAATCAGATGCATCACTGCTGTATTTGATTGATGCAATTTCAAGATGCTCAAATTTGTCTAAAATGAACACTAACTCAGCATTATTAGCATCACAAACATCCAACTCCGTAGTGAGTGAGTAGGAGACATTAAAGTGTACCTCCACTCAGAGAAATAGGACTGTATTACTTGAAATCCATCAGCACAATATTACTAGAAATGAACTGAAATAGATCTTGACATTTTCTTCCTCAGATAGCTATATGAGGGTTAGTACTCCTCTTGCCTGTCACCAGATTGCCTTTGCCCCCTTAAAATTATAAGGGTCAGAGTAATGCACTGAAAGATTCACTTCCAAGTGTTGCCACAATGGCTTTCTTATCCTTTGCTGTGCTTGTGGTAAGTTCTTTGCTATTACACAAATAAGAAAAAAACGCAGCAGTGTCTGTCATAAGTGAAGGTGGAAAGCAGAAGTAGAAATCTCATCCTATTCAAACATTTTAAGGTGATAAAAGATGGTGTGCATAAAATCTTATGAGAATTTTTTTAAGCATCAAGGCTAGTTTTATAAAAATTACAGATTTTCTTTTATTTTTTTTTGCTTTTGTTTATAAGGTGTGCAACACAACCACAGATCGGAAACACGCAGACACTGCTCTGGAAAAATATGTAACAGAGGCTGTCATGAACATCATCAGTGGCTTCTTCAACTCCCCATTCTCTGATAATAGCACCAGCCTTCAGGTGAGAGGCGTGTAAAATGACATCACATCCTGTGACATCATTTCCTGCTTGCAGACTGACTTTCAGCTGCTAAGTTGTGCATCAAAAATGGTGGTCCTTTGCTACTATGAGCTCATTTCCTGGAGCCCTAGAACTTAGTTTTCAACACCAAATTACATTTTCTCCAGTAACCATCTGACCAGAAAGTTAAGGAGATGTTCCAGTTTTGCAACACAAATTGGCTTCAAAGTACTCAGTGATCATTTTACTTTACCACTTATAAAATGTGTTTTGACAATGGCCAGTAAAATACAGTGGGCATAGAAAAGAATCCCCACCTCACTTTCTTCCTTGTACACCAAGCTAATTGGTTTACAGATATTATCAGATGTAATTATTTAAATTGGTTCAGCTGAAAATGTGTGTGCTTATAGTCTGTACCTCTGGGTTTTTCAAGTCCTACTCCATCGAGCCAAATTAATCCATGCCATGCACTGATGAGGATTAACCAATCCGAAACAGTCTGTATGCATGTTGGATTATTCTGGCTCTGTACTAATTACAAGGTGACACGTCATTGCATTCCAGCGGATCTGGAGGTGTGTTTAGCTTCTAAGGATGACAATGGTTAATTTGCATATATTCAGCAGTGATGCACTGGGAGACCTCTCGGAGCTCACTCCAACCTGAATTATCGCAAATACTTTCTGTTTTAAGAAAGCAAACTTTTGTTTACTGGTAATACTAAATTGTATACACAATAAAGCAGCAGAACCTAATTATAAATCAGAGGAGCTGTCTGCAACTAAAATACCACTATGTATTCTCAAATTTAACTCTGACAATTCAAAGCACATGAAAAATAATAAAAAAAGTTTGTCAAGAACCTGATGGTACATCAGAGTATGTCATAGTGTTTGCCGATATAAAGATAAAAATGAAGCCAGTGATGGATATTAATAAAACACCATCCGGATTACCATATGACCTCTGAAGAAGTGGGTGGCACCCCAATTAGTTCCCAGTTCAATAACACTTGCTATAATACACCCTTAAAAGACCATCCGGCTTACCACATGGCTTCTGAGGAAGCGGGCGGTACCCTATTTAGTACCCGGTCCAATGATGACACTTGCTAGAATACACCCTTAATAAATCAGGCCTGTGTTTTCAATAGCAGAAACATTTTCAGCAGTATTTCAAGGCATATTATAAACCGGGAGAAAACAGTGTTCAAAGATTAATAACAATAACTGATAGAGCGATGGGGACACGTTTATTTCGCACATTCTGAATTTTTCCATCAAGCTGAGTGATAGTCGGTGATGTGATTGTAAAGCGCTGTAGAAAATGTGTCAGCGCTGCATAAATGCATATTAATAGTAATAATAAGAAATATAGCCTGGCCACAGATACATTTTTCTGTCCCATTTTTGCACCTAGAAATATACTCTAACCTCCGAAAAACCGCCAGACGTCCTCAGTTCCCCTCGCCCGTCATTCTCCCGCGCAGAAGCAATTGCTCAATTCATTTGCCAGTTAAATCCTTAACGTCTCTCCCCCCGATCATTGTCAGGAGCAATTATTGTCCATGTTTCCTCATTCCGATCGGTGATTTATAAAAGCCAGGCCATATTTAAATACATTCAGGACCACGGCGCATCTCCAGATTAATGAACAGCTGGGCACATCCATCAAGATGGGAAACGTGTCCGTGGAATACAGATTCCCACTCAAGCTCGTTAAACCTGCTCCTGATTATCAGCCATTAATTAGGAGGGTGAAGTTTTAAGAAGAGAGAGGAAAAACAACTTTCTTTTGGATTTTAAAAAAGTTTTAGACCGTTGGATAGTCAGGAGAAGTTCACTTGCTCGTGTGGAATCAGCTGTCTGCTGTTTTGGGTGAGATTTTCTATGGTGTGTGTGTATAGGCAATATGAACGGTTCTGGTTCAATCATCCTATGTAAAGCCGAGTACCCAAATAGCTCATGGTGAATCAGAACCACCAGGAAGGTATAAAGGGGCTCAAAGAGACCAAAAACCCTTCCTACTAAAAAAGACTGAACTTCATGCCAATCAGTAACTGGGGCCCATTTCCCATGAGAAATCTATACCTTTTCTCAAATCGATCATCAGGGAGGTCTGTATGACTGGTATTGTGGTGAAACCCCTCCCACAGTGTGATGTCATGACCATGGTCCTGACAGTTTGCTGTCTGTAAACCTCACTGCATTGTGGGAAATAATGGCTTTTTCCAACTACCAGACAAGCAATATCTCCCTTTGTGCATAGAACTCTCAGTAATGAACCTTCTGTACAGATCATCTGGCAGAACTAAAGATGTCACCACCAGTGATACATTTCAGAATGTAAATATGGGAGAGGAAAGATTTTACAATGGGCAAACACTGATCAAGTGATATATAAATGAATATTGTAAAACAAAATAAATAAAAAAATAAGCAATTGCATTCATTACATCATTTTCACTACAGTTCCTCTTTAATATAGATTTGCTTTTTTAAAACAGAATGTATTTGCAATAATTCAGCTTTGAAGTAAACCTGAAACTGAAATTTTAAAAAAGCAAATACTTTCCCAAATAGTGGGAAGACCCTGCATGGTCCAGAGGTGTCCCTGATCCTCCTTTACTCCTTCACTGCTGGCTGGGACTGTCCTCCCTCAGTGACTGTGCTCCCATCTGTGAACTAATGAGTCCGTACTGGGCAGGCACCAGTAGGGTTCGCATCTGCGTAGTGACATGAAGCTGCTCATGAACGGCATTGTGCTACTGCGCTGGTATTAACTCTACTGGCGACTGTGTAGAATGGCTGCACTCATAAACTTGGCAACAAGAATTGTATTCAACAATTTTGCCGAATGTGTTTTAGGGGTGGCAACGCTTCAAAAGAAGGGTGTAAGGAGATCGGGGGCAGGAGGGGTGAGTAGAGAGAACAGTACTCTTGGCTAACGCTCAGCTGAGTTAACCCTTTGAGGTGTGGGGGGCGGCATCGGGGGGAGAGGAGGGGCACTGTGTACTGGAGCAGAGTGATCTGTGAGGAACACAGAGCATACAGAAAGTCATAATACCATAGAGATCATTGCAGCATAGTTCAGACAGTGACATCTTTTGGTTGCTTTACTATACTGCAATTAAGGTAATTCTGTGGATACTGCCAACACTGTATACTGTACATGCTGGATTCTCAGCAGAGATGGTTTTTATCGGACACCTTGAACATGTCATCTAGCGTGTGTACGAAGTTTACGGACCACTCGGGCAACTTTTATAATGAAAAAAATGTTCCTTGCATGACCATGTAAGGAATTAAAAAAGAAAAAGCTAAGGCAATTGCAAAATAAGACATCTACCTGAATAAAATGTATTTTTTTCTTATGGCTTTAAAGGGTTGGCATACAACTTCGCAAACTATACTTTCTGATTTACATGCATGGACATATAATCATAAATGTTGCGGGAAGTTTTTATGTACCACCAGCAGAAGTGCTCAGTGAATGTTTCACCAGCAAAATGGCCACCGTCACGTCAAGGCAGGAGATATTGGAGATTTACCAGCATAATCACCTAGATTTATGGTGCAGATGGTGTACTCTGTGTTTCATCTCTCCGCAGACTCACCAGCCAATCTTCATCCAGCTACTCCAATCCGCCTTCCGAATTTACAACTGTACGTGGCCGAACCCTGCTCAGAAATCCTCGGTGGAGTCGTGTATAAAAACACTGGCAGAAGTGGGTGAGTACAGAACAGCTGCAGGAGGAACCCTGAACGTTTGTCCATGATAAACGGAGAGGCTCGCATGCAATGGGATTCTGGTGGGGCTTAATTGCAATATGGGCTGACAAACTGGCATCAACTTTCATCATTTTTCTCTGAATGCTGAAAAGCGGTAAAGTAGAAATTGCTTCAGGAGGCAATATTTTTTAAATAAGATGGTAGAGTGAATACATAACAGCCACGGTTACATAAACATAAGGTCATGTGTAGAGAATTAGGATTTACAGCCACTTGCTATTTAAATGGATGGAATAATTTCTTCCTTGTACACACAGACCACTTTTTACTCCACTGTTAATTTATTGTAGAGGTGTTTGCTATAAGTGTGCACAACAGGAAAATCCTGTGAATTCTCCCAGTTCTGTATATAGTGCTAACATCATCAGCAAAATGGCTGTTCCAATGCAGGCAACAAAAGGAGCCAAAAGAGAAAAAAAGTAACACGGTGTTAGTGTACTTATATTTGAAAACATATATCTTTTTTCCCCATAAATAAATTTGTGCTGAACAGTTTTTTTTTTATTTTTTTTTTAGTTTACACACACTAAAAAAACTGACAGTTAACTCAGATAACTTTGATATTTTGGCCCTCTGAAATGGCTAATATTGACCATTCTGCCTCAAGAAAGATCTTAACTTATCAGAAATAAGGGACATCCCGATTAATAACATTTTCTGCAGTATGGAGTTTCCAAGGCAACATTGCCAGGTGTTGATGGTAAAACCCCATTTTCTGTTGCCTTGGCATCCTTTTGGCCATAGTTTGATGGTTGAAAGTGAGCCTATAGATCATGTTTTAGCTGACGTTGCAGTTTCTGCAGTCATTGCTTGCTGGCTGACCGCATGCAGACCGAAATATCATATATATGGCTGTCTATGCCACACCTTCTCTGTGCTCAGCTGTGGTGTAGTAATGGCTGTTAGAAGCCTTGTCAGGAGGAAGGGACCAATAGAAGAGGGGGATCCCTGTGCCTATCATCACCTCTCCTGACAGATAAGGGTTATTTATTTATTTATTCGGTATTTATATAGTGCTGACATATTACGCAGCGCTGTACAGAGTTTATTGTTTTGTCACTAATTGTCCCTCAGAGGGGCTTACAATCTAGTCCCTACCATAGTCATATGTCTATGTATATATCATGTAGTGTATGTATCATAGTCTAGAGCCAATTTAGGGGGAAGCCAATTAACTTATCTGTATGTTTTTGGGATGTGGGAGGAAACCGGAGTGCCCAGAGGAAACCCACGTGGACAGGGGGAGAACATACAAACTCCTTGCAGATGTTGACCTGGCTGGGATTCGAACTGGGGACACAGCGCTGAAAGGCGAGAGCGCTAACCACTACACCACCATGCTGCTCCTAGAAATATTATTCTGAGCATATCTTTAATACAAAACACAAAATGTATGCAGATTTTCATCTGAATGACAATAGTGGTAGCAGAATGTCAGATCTTCTCCTGCAGTGGTCCTTCAATTATTTTTTTTACCTCATCAAATAGCATCAGTGGTCCTGTGAGAGCTTCTATTTTCTTGCGGTGAGAAAACTGGGAACCCTTTCAAAGCCTTTTTAAAAAAAAAACAGTATAACTAATTTTGCTGGGAATTGCTTTGTTATTGGGACATTCATCAATACAATCTTTTAAAAAAAAATGTTCCCCAACAGCGAAAAACCGAGGTATCGCGATTCCGGTAGATCTGGACAGCCAAGTGAACACGCTGTTCCTGAAGAGCCACACCAACATGGTGCAGAGGGCTGCCATGGGCTGGAGAATGACTGCCCGAACAGGACCCCGCTTCAAGGGAGAGATGCTGGGGAGTCCGGCCTGGGACTACAGGAACATCATTGAGAAACTACAGGTAATCTGAAACTGTACTGACCTGTCTCAGCTGGAATCATAGGCTTGTGTAGGCATTGTGTCCTTATCCTAGTATGGAAGATTTGTTGCTTCCCACAGCCGATGTCTGGTCATTCCCCAGGGCAGTAGCCACCCCGCCGATTAACAGTTCATACAAAATCAGCCACCTGCTTCCACTTGTGGTGCTCCTCTTGTTTCTCAGTCCACCAGCATGCTGACCATTTATCACATGACACAACAGTCACATGATTTTCATGCCATTGATTACATGGGAGAAGGCCTAGAGTACTCTGGAGCACATGGGGTGAAGGGGGTGTGGAGTAGATGACTTAGATTTTTTAAAAAAAAAAATTAGTGACGTTTTCAATAAATATATAACCAAGTTGTAGATGACCTTAATACATAATATTTAAAGATTTGCAACATCTAGTGTGACAATATGCGCAGTTGGATTGACATACACTACTAATGCATGAAGTCACAAAATGAGTCATTAGTAGGTATCAGTACAGAAGACTTTTTAAAGATAACAATATGAGCAAAGAAAGAAACGTGTGTGGGCACAGCCAACTACACACAGGCATGTCATTCTTGAGTATCCTTACACCCCCATGCCCAAAATCTTAACAGATAAGTAGTAACTCGCATATATACTGTATTTTGTGTACTATAAGACTCACTTTTTCTCCCCCAAAAGTGGGGAATAAAGTTACTGCGTCTTATAGTCCAAATGCAGGGAGTACCTGACTTGTGAACGCCTGCCAATATGAACCTCCAACCCGCCGCAATGTTGGGGACTCCCTGTACTGTGCCCATGCAGAGGAGGGCACAGGGGGACAAACGGAGGGCATGAAGGGGCACACAAGGGAGACACAAAGGGGCATAGAGGCGGACACATGGGGACACAGAAGGACACAAGGGGGACACAGAAGGACACAAGGGGGACAGAGGAGGACACAGGGAGACGCAAGAGGTACAAAGGGGCATAATCCACAAGGTGCCCCTTCACCATGGATGCACCAGGTTTAGTATATTTTTTTTCACAAACACTGGTTCATAAGACAGCTTAGGGCCCTAGACTCTCTCACTGGCCGGGGCCCCCAAACCACAATGCGATACCTAGAGGAAAGTGCGTGTGGGCACCGGAACTCTCGCCACCAGGAAATTCACCCCCACTGCCTATAAACTGAATGCTGACTGCAACACACACAATTGCTCACTCCCAGCTCTAGCAATTTCCTACCTTTATTTGGTCAGCAGGCGCCTGTCAACCAATTAAGTACATAGTTATACACCCTTTGCCTGCCGTACCAAATCTAGCAGGAATTGCACAAATTAGGCAGCATTCGGTCGGAAATAATCATAGATTATGTCACTAGCAGGACCGCCCCATGCAGGCACTGCTCCCACAGGGCCCCCAAACCACTCACCTGTCACCAGCATCCTGGAAGCTGCAAAAAATAATTGAAAACCACAAACACTGGTTCACACGACAGCTGTGGGCCCTGGACTTTCACTGATCGGGGCCCCAAAACCACCATGCGATACCTAGAAGAAAGTGCGGGTGGGTACCGGAACTCTCACCACCAGGGAATTCACCCCCACTGCCTTTATACTGAATGCTGACTGCAACACACACAATTGCTCACTCCCAGCTCTAGCATTTTCCTACCTTTATCTGGTCAGCAGGTGCCTGTCAGCCAATCAGGTGCACAGTTATACACCCTTTGCCTGCTGTACCAAATCTAGCAGGAATTGCACAAATTAAGCAGCTTTCAGGTGGAAGGCTTTGGTCGGACGTAATCATAGATTATGTCACTAGCAGGACCTCTATACTGAATGCAGTCAGGAGCATCTTATAGCATCTTTATTAAAAATACGGTAGGTATTATCAGGTGACTGCAAACAGTGTCGTAAACTGTATAGACCGAGGGAGGAGAGAGGCTCATGCGAAAACCAGACAATAAGCTACAAATAGATAACATTTTGAAAAAAAAAACCCTACGAATGATATTTGTGTTGTCCCCCATCCGGAATAACTAATTAAAGGAGCTATGGAACTTGGAAGAGATGAGCCGGAGGAGCCAAGACCTGGCAGAGGTCATGACTTAAGGTAGCCATACTCTAGTAGATTTTATGCATCAATATCCGTCAGCAGGTCAGCTAGAAATCAATGCCGCAAATTATTCTTGATTGAAAGCCTTTTGGCTAAAATCGGTCGATGCGGTTGATCGCACAGGACGGAACATTTTAGTCGATTGGTGGTGGATCGGGAGCCCATTACTAGCGGCATTCGGTACCTTTTCTCACATCACACAAATAGATTTTCAAAGATTTCATACTGAAATCAATGAAAAATCAATGAAAAAAATGTGTCGCATGTGAAGGGGTTCAAGCAGATATATGTGTCTCTGCTCAGATAATGATGAGAGAGGGGATCCATCTGTTGGCCCTATCGACCAGTGTATGTCCAGTTTTAGGACCTGTTTCCATCACACTATTCTAGCCACTGTTCCGGAAATGGAATGCAATGCAATCTGCAGGGTTATTAGTGCACTGTCTGATGTTTCCATCCATGTGTTGCGATTCACTCCAGAATCATTGTGCGTTGTTGCATTCATTTCACTATGATGAATAGAATCTTGTGCAAAAGAGTTACACTCTGATATTCTGATCATTTTCAGGACGTAGTGGCGTCATTAGAACACCAATTCAGTCCCATGGTGTTAGCAGAGTTCTCTGTCCTGGTTGATGTCCTACACAGTCCTGAGCTTCTATTTCCTGATGGGACAGATGCCCGCATCCGTTGTGGAGCCTTCATGTCTAAGTTAGTGTTCTCTTTGCATTTGTAATGATATGCTTTTGTATATATTTTGTTGTTTACTATTGTGCATTCTTTGCTTTCCTCCAGCACCAGCAGCAAAGAGTATGCCAGGAAAGCAGAGTGAGTGGAAGGAGCAGACTCCTCCAGCAGCACAGAGTATACCATGAGAGGAGAGTTGGATACTGGTAGGAGTAGAGTCCTCCAGCAGCTCAGAGTATATTGGGAGAGTAGAGTTAGTGGGAGGATCAGTCCTCCAGCCGCACAGAATATATCAGGAGAGGAGAGTTAGATAGTGGAAGGAGCAGATTCCTCCAGCAGCACAGAGTATATCAGGAGTGGAGGGTTAGATAGTGGAAGGAGCAGAGTCCTCCAGCAGCACAGAGTATATCAGGATTGGAGGGTTAGATAGTGGAAGGAGCACAGTCCTCCAGCAGCACAGAGTATATCAGGAGTAGAGGGTTAGATAGTGGAAGGAGCAGAGTCCTCCAGCAGCACAGAGTATATCAGGAGTGGAGGGTTAGATAGTGGAAGGAGAAGAGTCCTCCAGCAGCACAGAGTATATCAGGAGTGGAGGGTTAGATAGTGGAAGGAGCAGAGTCCTCCAGCAATACAGAGTGTATCAGGAGTGGAGGGTTAGATAGTGGAAGGAGCAGAGTCCTCCAGCAGCACAGAGTATATCAGGAGTGGAGGGTTAGATAGTGGAAGGAGCAGAGTCCTCCAGCAGCACAGAGTATATCAGGAGAGGAGGGTTATATAGTGGAAGGAGCAGGGTCCTCCAGCAGCACAGAGTATATCAGGAGAAGAGGGTTAGATAGTGGAAGGAGCACAGTCCTCCAGCAGCACAGAGTGTATCAGGAGTGAAGGGTTAGATAGTGGAAGGAGCAGAGTCATCCAGCAGCACAGAGTATATCAGGAGTGAAGGGTTAGATAGTGGAAGGAGCAGAGTCCTCCAGCAGCACAGAGTATATCAGGAGTGGAGGGTTAGATAGTGGAAGGAGCAGAATCCTCCAGCAGCACAGAGTATATCAGGATTGGAGGGTTAGATAGTGGAAGGAGCAGGGTCCTCCAGCAATACAGAGTATATCAGGAGTGGAGGGTTAGATAGTGGAAGGAGCAGAGCTCTCCAGCAGCACAGAGTATATCAGGATTAGAGGGTTAGATAGTGGAAGGAGCAGAGTCCTCCAGCAGCACAGAGTATATCAGGAGAGGAGGGTTAGATAGTGGAAGGAGCAGAGTTCTCCAGCAGCACAAAGTATATCAGGATTAGAGGGTTAGATAGTGGAAGGAGCAGAGTCCTCCAGCAGCACAGAGTATATCAGGAGAGGAGGGTTAGATAGTGGGAGGAGAAGAGTCCCCCAGCAGCACAGAGTATATCAGGAGTGGAGGGTTAGATAGTGGAAGGAGCAAAGTCCTCCAGCAGCACAGAGTATATCAGGAGAGGAGAGTTAGATAGTGGAAGGAGCAGAGTCCTCCAGCAGCATAGAGTATATCAGGATTAGAGGGTTAGATAGTGGAAGGAGAAGAGACCTCCAGCAGCACATAGCATATAATGAGGAAAGTTAGATGGTGAAAGGAACAGAGTCCTCCAGCAGCACAGAAGGTATAAGAACATGAGAGTTAGATAGTGGAAGGAGCAGAGTCATCCACTAGCACAGAGTACAACAGATATCATTTGCAATACCCCCTGGTGATCTGGCCAGCTGTGTTCTTCTGTGAATGCACAGCTTGGTCGTGCGCTCATACTCTGCGCAGTTGCGGAACGCTCCCGAGCACGGGATCGCCCCGCATAAGAGAGTCTGGGCCTCACATGTGCAAAAGTGCATGACTGGCTGTGGTTGGCCCGATTACCGGGTGGATGAGTGAATGGAATGGCTGGAGAGGACGTCAAGGGAGCTGGAGGAACCCCAAGTAAGTCATCTCAGGTACACTTTAAAAGGTCCATGGTGATCTGAGATTTTATTTGGGCAAAAGAACAAAGTTTAAAGTGTGTCAAATACTTCCCTAATGAATCCTCTCTCCTCCCTCTCCCAGTGAGTCTGAAGCTACTCCTCTCTACAATAGACTGACAACTAGTAATGGTCAGTGAGATGCATATAATTGTGAGCTGATGTTGAATTATGCAAATTTTGTATTCAAACTTTACCAACTGAATTCCACTTTGGCCGGATTTATTTGGTCCGTTTTCATGCTGCATACATTGCCATACAAAATTTGCATAATTCAGCATCAACTCAATTATTATTTACATCTCAATGGCCTTTCCTACTGATGCAGCAGCTGGATGTCACTAAGGACATGAGAATTTATGAACTGGCACAACAGGTGCTTTCCTTGCTCCTCCCCTTTCTGTCACTCTGCCCATCCGACCAGCTCGGGAAGGGGTGGAGAGGAGAAAGTGGGTAGGGAATGATGTCATGATGCAGACTGCTGGTTGGCCATGGGTGGAGATTGTATCGAGATAGTGCACTGTACTGAGGTGTGACAGGTGATGATTGCTGTGAAGGTGGCCATACACAATTACATTTTTTTTTGTTTAATATCAAACAAATACAAATTTTAGTTTTTATATTTTTCTATGTGTTTTTTCCAACACATACAATCAGATTTATATCGAAAACATGGGAAAATTGATCATTTTTCTTGATAAAAAAAATGATATTCAATTTCTGACACAACCAATTGTTTTTATCAAAAGAAAATTGGTTTTGGATTGTATTGTGTATTGCCAAGTGAACCTGAGGTGAGAGTGATATGGAGGCTGCTATATTTATTTCCTTTTAAGCAATACCAGTTGCCTGGCTATCGTGCTGATCCTCTGCCGCTAATACATTCAGCCATGGACCCTGAACAAGCATGCAGCAGATCAGGTGTTTCTGGCATTGGTGTCAGATCTGACAAGATTAGCTGCATGTTTCTGGTGTGATTCAGACACTACTGCAGCCAAATAGATCAGCAGGGCTGCCATGCAACTAGTATTATTCAAAGTGAATGGGAGCCAAGATAAAAATAAATAAATAAACCAGATACTCACCTAACCATTTCTGCCTCCCGGCCGTGATGCTCACGTCCGGCCGACTGCTCTGCTGCGGTGCCGTGCTCCCGCGGGCCCGCCCCCGTGCTGTGCCCCGGTAGCCCTGGGATCAGTGAACGGGAACATGGTTCCCGATCACCGATCTGTGTCCCCAGCAGAAAAAACAAAGCGCTCTTACAAGAGGCTTCAGTCTTTCTGCACGTAAAATTTTCCGCGTCCCCCTTGTGCTTCCGCTTAGCGAGAAGCACAAGGAGAAAAAAAACTCAAGGTGGCCATCTTGTGGCCAAATAGTAAAACTACATCTACATATTTTTTACATTACAATTTACACATATAATAACATTAAAAATTAACTGTGTATTTCCCACACCAAAATATTACCCAAATAAAAATTTTAACTTAAAAAAAAAAAAGACATAAATTGTTACCTAAGGGTCTAAACTTTTTAAATATGCATTTGAAGGGGGTATACTACGAACATTTTTTAAAATATAAGCTTGTAAATAGTGATGGACGCAAAACGAAAAAAATGCACCTTTATTTCCAAATAAAATATTGGCGCCATACATTGTGATAGGGACAAAATTTAAATGGTGTCATAACCGAGACAAACGGGCAAAAAAAATACATAGGTTTTAAGTATGGTAGCATGGACTATTTTAAAGCTATAATGGACGAGAACTGAGAAATAATGAATTTTTCCATTTTTTTCTTATTAATCCTGTTAAAATTAATTTACAAAAAAATAATTCTTAGCAAAATGTACCTTCCAAAGAATGCCTAATTAGTGGCTGAAAAAACAAGATATAGATCAATAAATTGTGTTAAGTAGTGATAAAGTTATTAGTGAATGAATGGGAGGTGAAAATTGCTCTGATGCATAAGGTGAAAAATCCTCGTGGGCTCAAATGAGGGGGAATGCTCTGGGACCTATAGAGCCTTCCCGCTCCTCTCACGGATTCCAGCTCTGTCTCGCCCGGTAGCAGTATTCAACCAAATTGGTCAAATACTACTTTTCGCCGCCGAAAGAGGCTTCGGAAGTCTTCGAGAGCGCAAATGCTTCCAAAGATGGACAGCTTCGTACTGTGCCTGCGCAAGCACGCTCTCTCTCGCGCTCACGCAGGCGCAGTATGAAGCCGCCCATCTTCGGGAGCACTAGGCTCCTGAAGGCCTGCAAAGCCTCCCGCGGCAGAGGATTTAAACGGGGGAGCAAGCGCTTAGCGGAGGGGACCGAGAGAGGAGTGGGAAGGCTCTATAGGACCCAGGGCCTTTCCTCTTCTTACGGTTTATTTTATTTTTTAAAGCTTCCCATTAAGGAAACAAATATGGCTGCCTTCATATCACTCTCACCTTGGGTTCACATTAAGTCTAATATGTCCTAGATGAAACTGCGTACTTTTATTACTTTCCTTTACTACAGGGTTCCTTTAAAATACGATTCTATTACATGCATGTAAAAATTAAGCCTTAACTGGGCTTTAAACCCTCTTAACATTCTTGCAAATTGTACTTTTCATTATCGCTTCAGCTGTTTGGGTCTCAAGACTTTAGTTACACTTTAATAATGATCCCCTAGTGAATTAAATAGCCACGCTCGTAGCAGATAATCCAGCATTATAATATGACAGCCGCACGCCGGATTGAACGCTTAGTCCCGTCTTTTTTTGCACTGAGGAGCGATGGTTAAGTAAGTCTCACATCAGCTGCTGGAAAGCTAATAGATGCCATTTCACAGGCTGATTAATCACACCAAGAAGCTGATGGAGAAAGAGGAGAAACTCTGCATCAAAATCCTGCAGACGCTGCGTGAGATGCTGGACAAGAAAGACAGCTTCACGGAACAGGTACCCAGCCGTGTGTCACTCACTACACAAGCTCTGCTCTTTCGGATAATTAGATTGTTTTTATATTTTATGCTGTAACACAGTCAAGTTGAGATCCGTTTAGAAGTTAAGTTTTTGCTCACCTTCTGTTTTTGCTCACCTTCTGCAGCTATTACAGTGGGCTCCCTCCTCCTCCACTATACTTTTTATTTCATTTCCAGTATATAAAAGCGGATTTGAACTTTATATCTGGACTAAGGCTCGGTCCACACTTGTCAGGTTGCAGATCGGAATGCATTTTAAACGGATCAGTTTTTCTTAAAATTGATCCGTTTTTCAAAATGTTGTCTTTTTTCAGCATACGTTTCCAGTCCCTTTAAACCTATGTCAAAAACACGTCCTTCCTTCTTGTGTGTTTCTATTTGATAAAGAGGTCAGCAAAGATGTTGCTGAGGGGAGAAGCAGGCAGAAGGCAATCTACTTTGGCATCCGTTTTGTGTGCAAAGTTCTCTGTGTAGAGCAGTGGCGTACCTAGGGAGTTTGATGCTGATTATTTACAGACACGCACAAACGCCCTCTCCCCTCCATCCTCCCCCCCCCCCCCAAAAAAAAAGAAACAAAAAAAAAACAAAACAAAAAAAAAAGAGAACATTTTCTTTATGGGAGGCTTGATGGTTTGGGGCGCCGATCGTGTCACTGCAAATTGTGGGGTATTTTTGGAAAAAATTAGTCATTAGTATGTGGATGGTGCTAACCATTATGAAACTCTGTACTCTATACAGTGCTGCAAAAGATGTCAGTGCTATATGAATACACAATAATAATATGGTAGGACTATAGACTATGACTATGGTACGATTAGATTGTGAGTTCCTAGAGGACAGTCAGAAAAGGGGTAAATATGAAAGAGGGGGATTAATTGGGGGAGTGGGGTAAAGAACTAGTGGCACAAAACGGAGAGCCTGGTGGGAGAGGAGAAATGGCAGGAAGGACTCTAATCAGCACTGCAGAGATCACCAGTGCTGTTTGGCAGGGACATGCTCTAAGCCACTAAAATCTGAAAAGAGGAAAAGGTCATGTGGGGAAGACAGCAGGGTGGGAGGGGGAGTTGGGAAAGAGATAAGATTACCTGCAATCAAGCTAATCTAGATTGCCTGAAGCTTAATTCTCTGCTCACTACAGAAGTCGGCTGTCAGCACCTGTATCACTGGTTGCTGGTTTCAGCGGCACCCCTAGCTATGGCTACACCCGGTGCTGTGAGCACTTGCAGCCTTATGATAGGTACGTCACTGGTGTAGAGGGAGATCTGTTTTTGTGTTGCCTTTCATTGCCTCCGTGGGTATCCAGGCTCCGTCAAAATATGCAAAATCTGGACTCTCCATTCAGTTTTCTAAAGCGGAGCCCACGGATCCGTTTTTTTAATTGTGTGAAGACGCGGCCACTATTTTTAACATTGGTATCTGTGGCTCTGGTTTTGTCCAGGGTAAAAAAAACTGAGCCACGGATACGGTTTTGAAACAAGTGTGAACTGACCCTAAAAGATAAGCAACAGTATAATAACCTTTAAAGAAAAACATTTCTTTGCTACAGCTTACAGAACTGCTGCAATAAATCTACAGTCTGTCTACTTCCTGCTTTTTATGGAAGCAGAGAAAGGGTTAACATCCTGAGTTTTACATATTAGCTGTGTCTGCCGAGGACTGCTGAATTTCTGTGCTGACACAGCTGAGAGATCAAATTACACCTGTAATTACTTCAAGATGAGGGGGAATTAGACAGGCTCTTCTCTCTAAAAACACTCAGGGTGCATTTCTCTCTCTTTCCCTTGTGTTCTGTGCTAGAGATCAGGTCCACTTTGAAGAAGAAATCTACCCACAACCATTTGGTGGTATGAGTGGAGGTATGTTCAGGTGTGAGATTGTTACTTGCTTCGCTGATATCTTCTATATCTTTGCTTCTGAGAAAGCGACAATGCAGTTGTGAGTTTGCTGCTCTCCCCTGCAGTCCCTCTTCTAGCTCAGAAGGTACGTCTAAGAGCCCGTTTCCACTATTGCGGTGCGGAATCGCTGCATATCACCGCTGACAAAATCGCATGCGGATGCGATTCCGCATGCGTTTTTTGCCGCGATTTCGCATGCCATTTTAACCATGTCACTGCCTGTGTCAATTTACATTACTTTCAATGCGAAATCGCACGTGAAATTGCGGGAAAAAACGCATGCAAAAAATGCATGCGATTTCCCTATTAAATACATTGCCTGCGATTCGCCTGCATTCCACACGCAGGCGAATTCTGCAGGGTCTACCGTGCAGAAAAATCCTGCACAGAAAAACGCAAATGAAAACTGACAAGTGGAAACAGTCCCATCCACTTGTATTGCTTATGCGAATCCGCATGCGTTGTCTGTGCGCTAGTGGAAACGGGCCCTAAGGAGTGTCTTTATATATCTCTGATTCCTGATGCAAATATGCAGCAGCTGGAAGAGAAGGGGAGAGCACTATGCACACGCATGATGTCACACATCAAGTTTTCCAAAACTGAAGGTGGTAAGATACCTTCGGTAAGTATCAGTCTCATACCCACCTGCACCAGTTCCATCATGTGCTGATAAGTGGAGTTCTTCTTTAAGCCATAAAGGGGACCTGAACTCAGAACTTCCTCTCTGCTCTAAAAGATATGCACCAACACAATAATCTGCAGTGTGTCTATTCCCTGCTTTCATGGATGCAGACATAGGGTTAACATCATATGTTTACAAATTAGCTGCTTTGCCGTGGCAGAGGAGATTCCTGAGCTGACACAGCTGAGAAATCAAATTGCAGTGGTGATTAGTCACAGATGAGGGGGAATTAGACAGGCTAAACTCTCTAAATGCATACAGGGTGCATTTATCTATGCTTTCCTTCTGTCCTATGCAAGAGTTCAGGTCCACTTTAAGCCCCTTTCCATTGCAAATCACCCTGCAATTTTGATTGCTATTTGCAGCTTTTTAAAACTGAATTTCCTGTTCTTTGCGTTCTGATTATAGTGTGATTGTCAATATGTGTGACAGAGTTGTGATATTTGGAAGATGAGGGGGCGGAGCTTGACTTGCATAATACTGCACTTGCTATGAAATTGTTGTGCGCTACCATAGATTAAGCCTAAGAACAATTGCAGGAAAACTGCAGCAGGTAGTGCAGTGATTAGGTAAAACCAGGGGCGTAACAATAGGGGATGCAGCCACTGCACCCGCGGGAGGGCCCAGGCCTTCCCTGGGGGACCGGTCATGGCCGTTTTGGGTGGCTGGAGGAGTCACAGCATGAAGGGAGAGCTGAGCCACACATTGGCGGGGAGGGTGGACGGCACCCCCCCCCCCCCTCCCTCACCTCTGGCTCTCCCCTCTGCGCTCTCCTCCAGCATCAATTAGTGTCTGTGCGGGCTGTGAGCAGATACACATACCTTTCTTGCATTCCTCTGCGGATGTTCCTCTTTCTAGCGTCTGACGCTACTTCCTGTATACAGGAAGTAGCGTCAGACACTAGAGTGAGGGGCTGTATTTCACTGTTGTCGGCCGCTTAAACCTCATAAAGATGGTTCTATTACCTAAGCTCCTGTATGTCTTGCATCAATCGCCAATCTATGTTCCCCTCACGGTTTTCAAAAAGCTACGCTCCATTATAACTGCATTTATTTGGAACAACAAAAGAGTTTGCATTAAACATTTACTGCTAATAAACCCTAATGGTTTAGGAGGGCTTGCGTTACCCTCAATACAACATTACTATTTTGCTGCTCAGTTACAGCATATTGCATCCTGGTTTACGGCGGGTTCTCTCTGCAATGCTGAGGCACTGGGATACAGCATGGACCTAGATAAGGAAAGCGTAGCACTGGATCTCATAAGAGGCATACTAATACCCCCTAAGTCATCTAACACTATTCTAACACAAGCACACTTAGTATGGAAGCGCATCAGTGCAATATATCCCCTGGCAAGCTATGACGCTCACACTCCACTATGGGACAACCCCAACCTACATGAGCTCAGTAAAGTGCCTGACTCGCGCTTATGGCGGCAAAATGGGATAATATTTTTAGGTCAGATAATTAAACAGGGTAAGCTCCTATCATTTAAAAACTTAATAGATCAGTTCCCAGCATTAGCTCCGCATTACTTTCGTTACCTCCAGTTGAGTCACGCTGTCCAACATCAATTTAAGGGTATCCCTATACAAACAGCACCTCACCCTATACTATCTTTAATAGAGGAAGGCCCAACAAAACACTTAATTGGCAATCTATACAAGGAAATCATAACATCCAAGGCACTGGAACGCACGGAGCCTGCCAAGGTTAAATGGTTAGATGAGGGTTTGGAGATTGGAGATGAGGACTGGGAAGATGCGCTTGCAGCAGTCCAGAAAGTCTCACTTAATGTTAAAGATCGCACCACTCAACTAAATTTTATATATCAATCCTACCTTACCCCAGCCAGATTGGCCAAATATAAACCTGGAGCCAGTAATGAATGCCCTAAATGCAAGACACACGCCCCTACTTTTTATCATCTGGTGTGGAAATGCTCCCCTGTGGCCAATTTTTGGTCTCAGGTAGTGAAATTTCTACATGATAAAATGGGCTGCCCAGTAGAACTTGACCCTTTACTATGTCTACTTGGTATTATAACAGAAGAAGAATTGCATCCCAGCACCAAAACATTTATGCAAGAAGCACTCTTTGCGGCCAGACAGGAGATAGCTTCAAGCTGGCTATCCCCAAATTCTCCAGTTCTGGGTGGTTGGATCAAAAGGTTAGACAATACACTGCCCTTTAAAAAACTGATATATACCCACAGTAAACGTATCTTGCAGTTTCACCTAATTTGGGATAAATGGAAAGATAGGTAATAACAATGTAATAGCTATCTGTATGTAAGAATACCATAATGCACACACTCAAGCTGTAGGCTGTGTATCCTTAAATTGAGCAATGTGCACGCTCTGTGTAAATTCTTAACTGTAGGTCCTTAGGACAAATACCCCTTATGTTATATGCAGTGCACAATGCTTCTATGTCAACCAGCCCTTTTCTTCCTGCGCTACATATTTTGTTACATAGGTACTCTGTATGATATAGTACCTAGTTGCTCAACACCATATCTTCCTTTCTGCTGAAGGATTGGAAATATGACATGTATGTATTGAAATGTATGCTATGCGCTCATTGTACCGCTATATACTGTACCGTATGCCTGTATGTACTATGACCCTGTACAAAATCCTCAATAAATTATTTTGTGGTTTAAAAAAAAAAAAAAAGACACTAGAGTGAGGAGCATCCGCGGTGGAAGGCAAGGAAGGTATGTGTATCTGCCCGCCGCCTGCACAGACACTGATTTAAGCTGGAGGGAAGAGCCAGAGGTGAGGGAGGGGAGGGTGCCGTCCACCCTCCCCCCAATGTGTGGCTCAACTCTCCCCTCATGCTGCGACCCCTCCAGCCCCCCCCCCCCTATTTTGCACTGTGTTATGTGTCTCTTGGTGCGCCGTTTTCGTCGCATACTGATGGAACGAAAATGGCGCATGCGTTACATTTTAAAAAAAAAATTACTGAGCATGTGCAACACACATAACGCAGCAAATGTATTGCTAAACGCACAGCATGCAGCACCTTCTAAATATTGCTACACGTTACACACAATGCAACGTGTGCACTGTGAATGTTGCACAGACTTTGTATTGCTGTGCGTTAGTCTGCGTTATAATTTTTTATAACGTGCGACTTTAACGTCACACTGTGAAAGAGGCCTTAGCCATAGACCCCAGTGTTCTCCCCAGAATTTTTACCAGCTGAGTGGCAAGAAAAAGTACCGTAGCTGGAAGGGGTGCAATGAGAGAATGCAGGGCTGGCCCTTCTCTGCGCAACTCTGCTTACTGCATAGGAGGAGACAGCCGGGTGCTAACTAAAACTAGCCGGGTGGAACACCCGGCTAAAAGAGCCTGGGGAGAACACTGGACCCTGAACAGGCTTGAAGGTGAGATGTTTCTGACTGAACCATGCACCTCAAAAAAGCATGCAGCAAATCCAGTCAAATTTCAGACACTTCTGATGCATGAAAGTTCAGCAGGATGCCAGGTAATTTTAAAAGGAAATACATATGGCAGACACCATTTAGGTGTGCTTTAAGGATAATGCAACTGGTGGGTGGGGGAGCCTCCAGAATCGTAGGTAGCTGAAAGAAAAGAAAAAAAAATGGTGGCAGGGTGTTGTCATTGCTAGAATTCTCAAGGTTTACAAGAACCTGTGATTATAGATTTACTAAATTCCACTTGATAACCCATATTGGTTTATAGTCAGATAGACTAGGGCAGTGTTTCTCAACATTTTATTGGTATGTACCCCTTTTAAAACCCTGTACTCACCAAGTACCCCCTGCCATAGTAAACATTATCTCAAGTACCCCTTGACAAATATATTTTTAATCCTAGTACATAATAATTGGTTCTAAACAATTATCAAGCATTTACTATTGGTTTTAATTAGCTATAATACTAATTTGGTGTTGTTTATATAGGATTTATCATTTTCTAAAACTCTAAATTTGTTATACCTGGTTAATTATATCAAGCCAAAGTACCCCCTGGAACCATCAGAAGTACCCCCTGGGGTACGCGTACCGCATGTTGAGAACCTAGGGACTAGGGTACTCATACATTAGTCAATTTTGCTAGCCAAACAACCTTCTGATCCGATAATCGGTGCTGCAACGCGGCGACCCATTCAAACCTTGGATTTCCGTCTGAAATAGGCTGAAGGGATCAACCGGGCATGGCAGAAAATCTTGGTCGCAAGGGCTCGAACGTGTGCTTAGCAGTAACGACATTTAATTCCCCAACGACGGAGGGACCCCTGGTCAGGGTGTGCATGTGTTTTGATGCTCACCATGTACACACATATGCCTTATGCAACTACACATACTGTATACTGTGAATGGGGCTAACATTTGCCAGAACCATTTATCCAATCAACAACAAGTTGTTCTTATTGTAATGTTATTACAATGTTGCACTTTTTTGCAGCCATGGCATCAGTACTGTGTACATACTGCCCACAGTCCCCCCTCTTCCTGGGGTTAATTATCTGCATGGAGCAGAACTCTTTGTTAGTCTCCATTTCCACTGTTTCTAGTCTAGTGGGCAAAGCAAGCTGAGAAACTTTAATATGCCATTTTCTGTATAGCTGAAAAGGCTGTATTTTATACGTAAAATAAACAAGGCAATGAAGCCAAAACAATGTTCAACAAGATCTGTGCAATACAGTGGAGGAAATAATTATTTGACCCCTCACTGATTTTGTAAGTTTGTCCAATGACAAAGAAATGAAAAGTCTCAGAACAGTATCATTTCAATGGTAGGTTTATTTTAACAGTGGCAGATAGCACATCAAAAGGAAAATCGAAAAAATAACCTTAAATAAAAGATAGCAACTGATTTGCATTTCATTGAGGGAAATAAGTTTTTGAACCCCTACCAACCATTAAGAGTTCTGGCTCCCACAGAGTGGTTAGACACTTCTACTCAATTAGTCACCCTCATTAAGGACACCTGTCTTAACTAGTCACCTGTATAAAAGACACCTGTCCACAGAATCAATCAATCAAGCAGACTCCAAACTCTCCAACATGGGAAAGACCAAAGAGCTGTCCAAGGATGTCAGAGTCAAAATTGTAGACCTGCACAAGGCTGGAATGAGCTACAAAACCATTAGCAAGAAGCTGTGAGGGAAGGTGACAACTGTTGGTGCGATTGTTCGAAAATGGAAGGAGCACAAAATGACCATCAATCGACCTCGCTCTGGGGCTCCACGCAAGATCTCACCTTGTGGGGTGTCAATGGTTCTGAGAAAGGTGAAAAAGCATCCTAGAACTACACGGGAGGAGTTAGTGAATGACCTCAAATTAGCAGGGACCACAGTCACCAAGAAAACCATTGGAAACACATTACACCGCAATGGATTAAAATCCTGCAGGGCTCGCAAGGTCCCCTTGCTCAAGAAGGCACATGTGCAGACCCGTCTGAAGTTTGCCAATGAACACCTGAATGAATCTGTGAGTGACTGGGAGAAGGTGCTGTGGTCTGATGAGACCAAAATAGAGCTCTTTGGCATTAACTCAACTCGCTGTGTTTGGAGGAAGAAAAATGCTGCCTATGACCCCCAAAACACCGTCCCCACCGTCAAGCATGGGGGTGGAAACATTTTGCTTTGGGGGTGTTTTTCTGCTAAGGGCACAGGACAACTTAATCGCATTAACGGGAAAATGGACGGAGCCATGTATCGTGAAATCCTGAACGACAACCTCCTTCCCTCTGCTAGGAAACTAAAAATGGGTCGTGGATGGGTGTTCCAGCACGACAATGACCCAAAACATACAGCAAAGGCAACAAAGGAGTGGCTCAAGAAGAAGCACATTAACCTCCCTGGCGGTTTGTTAAAATCTTCCAGGGGGCAGCAAATACCTTTTTTTTTTTATTTTTTTTTTTTTTCATGTAGCGAGACAATGTCTCGCTACATGATAGCCGCTGCTAAGCGGCATCCCCCCAGCCCCTCCGATCGCCGCCGGCGAAACGGAGATCAAGAGATCCCGTTCAAAGAACGGGATCTCTTGGAGGGCTTCCCCCGTCGCCATGGCGACGGGGCGGGATGACGTCACCGACGTCGTGACGTCAAAGGGGAATCCGATCCACCCCACGGCGCTGCCTGGCACTGATTGGCCAGGCAGCGCACGGGGTCTGGGGGGGGGGGGCGGCTGCGGCGACGGGTATAGCGGCGGATCGGCGGGCAGCGGCGGCGATCGGAGGTTACACGCAGCTAGCAAAGTGCTAGCTGCGTGTAACAAAAAAAAAATTATGCAAATCGGCCCAGCGGGGCCTGAGCGGTGCCTCCCGGCGGCATAGCCCGAGCTCAGCTCGGGCTTACCGCCAGGGAGGTTAAGGTCATGGAGTGGCCTAGTCAGTCTCCGGACCTTAATCCAATAGAAAACCTATGGAGGGAGCTCAAGCTCAGAGTTGCACAGAGACAGCCTCGAAACCTTAGGGATTTAGAGATGATCTGCAAAGAGGAGTGGACCAACATTCCTCCTAAAATGCGTGCAAACTTGGTCATCAATTACAAGAAACGTTTGACCTCTGTGCTTGCAAACAAGGGTTTTTCCACTAAGTATTAAGTCTTTTATTGTTAGAGGGTTCAAAAACTTATTTCACTCAATGAAATGCAAATCAGTTGCTATCTTTTATTTAAGGTATTTTTTCGATTTTCCTTTTGATGTGCTATCTGCCACTGTTAAAATAAACCTACCATTGAAATGATACTGTTCTGAGACTTTTCATTTCTTTGTCATTGGACAAACTTACAAAATCAGTGAGGGGTCAAATAATTATTTCCTCCACTGTATATAAAGAAAGGGTGGTTAAAGCACCAGTACAGATGCACTTTTTAATAGACATTCAAAAGAATATTATTTTAAATCGCAAAAGCTGAACCTCCCCTCCCGATGCAGGTTGATGGATCCCAGCGACGTCCCACGATGACTAGCGTTCCCCGATCCATCTTCTTGCCAGGCCAGCAGATATACGCAACATCACACCACGCGGGTGAACGAGAGTTCAAGCAATTGCGGCACTTTGCATGTGAGGCGTCAGAGATCTTAAAGTGTACCAGAGAGAAGATTTATACATACCTGGGGCTTCCTCCAACCCCATCCGCACGGATCGCTCTCACGCCGCCATCCTCAGCCTTCTCTGTCTTCTGTACCGGGTCCTGTAACTACAGCCAGCCACGGCCAGTGTGCGCAAGCGCAGTGCGCTCTCTGTCTGTATCCAGCGAAGAATAGTACTGTGCAGGTGCAGTACTATTCTCCACCAGAGAGAGATGGAGAGGGCGCACTGCGCTTGCGCACACTGGCCGTGGCTGGCTGTAGTTACAGGACCCGGTACAGAAGACCGAGAAGGCTGAGAATGGCGGCATGAGAGCGATCCGTGCGGATGGGGTTGGAGGAAGCCCCAGGTATGTATAAATCTTTTAATATCATTTTTCTCTGGTAAACTTTAAAGATTCGATCTGTTATTGTCGCCACATGTTGCAGGACGTCTTTAGCAAAATCGGGCGCCTGTACCCGCATCGCGAGGTTGCTGAAAAAAATCGTTGTGTGTCGGAAAAATCACGTAATGTGTACGAGCCTTTATTCTTAAAAATAAAAGTTATGTAATAGTTGTAGTTTTTACTAAATAGAAAAGGAAAATACTTGCTACATCAATTTGTAGATCTTCATCTCCTCCTCAGCATTCCTTAGCTGCCTGCTCACTAGTCAGTCCAAACCACTCCCCTTTATTAACTGAGCAAGCAAAGAGGAGAGCAATTAGTCTAGCAGCTGAAGCCACGCCTCTCTCTCCCTTCTGATTCATAGTCCTCCTTATGATCAAATCTCTAGTAGGGGCATATGGCTTCATACTGAGAGAGGAGGGGCTGAGCAATCTGTCATTTTTTTTAATTTTATTTCTGTAAATACTGAAATATATAAAAAAAAAAAACTACTTTATTTAACTTTATTAAACTAAAACTAAGTTAATTTCAATAATGTGCATTAAAATTGACCTGGAGCTATAATTATTATTATTATTATTATTATTTAGTAGTTATATAGCGCCGATATATTGCGCAGCGCTGTACAGTGTATATATATATTGTCTTGTCACTAACTGTCCCTCAAAGGAGCTCACAATCTAATCCCTACCATTGCCATATGTTTATATTATGTAGTGTAAGTACTGTAGTCTAGGGCCAATTTTTTAGGGGAGCCAATTAACTTATCCGTATGTTTTTGGAATGTGGGAGGAAACTGGAGTGCCCGGAGGAAACCCACGCAGACACGGAGAGAACATACAAACTCTTTGCAGATAGTGCCCTGGCTGGGATTCGAACCAGGGACACATCGCTGCAAGGCGAGAGAGCTAACCACTACGCCACCGTGCTGAGCTTGGCATCATCCATATCCCAGGAATAAAACATCATGCCATGCTTGCTTTTGTTCAAACAAAATTGATAAACTGCAAGTACCGTAACTTTCATTTTTTTCAGAAAGTAACGCTTTAGTTAGCAAGTTTTCTCCGAAGTTTCCTTGCAGCAATAAAGGCTGTAGCCAGTAGTGGCCGCTGTCTCCCCATCTTCCTTGTCAGTGTAGCCTGGAGGCAGACAGCTGGAGACGGCTGGGAGTTTGCCTGATATAGATGTGAAGTTTTAGTTCCAGGCCAGTTAGGAGATCATTCTGCATTACTGGGTCAGCATGAGATCATTTCTACTCCTCCACATGGTGTCTTGCCAGCCCAGGAACAGACGTGACTCAGGCTGTTACATATATTAACGGACTTTATTTTGGATAACTGGGGGGGCGACTAGATTACACTTTTAATGGCCACTGCCAGCCTGTGATGTCTTTTGTTCTTCTGTCTTGGTATAAGCCTGTTTTTTAGTGAAATGGGACCGCATTGTATCAGCCTGCAGCTATTCCTTAAAGGACCACTATCACAAAATGTTATAAAATAATACACATGTATTAGTTGTACATGTGTCCCTGAGTAAAATGCACTATAAATTACTTTTTTACCATGTTCATGTCACAGTAGGTAGTAGAAATGTGATCGATCTGACAGATTTTGGACCAATCCATCTCCTCACGGGGGATTCTTAGGAAATCTTTTATTTTCAAAAGCTTTTCCTGGATGGCACTGCCTAACTGCCAGGTGTAGCTTTGGCTTCCTAACACCATTTTACAGTTCCTTTCCAGGGAGTGCTTTTGAAAAGAAGAAAATACAGAAAATCCCCCATAAGGAGAAAGCCTAGTCCAAAATCTGTCAGAACTGTCACATTTCTACTGACTAGATTTGGGTGACGTCAGTTGGGTGCACTTTTTACAGGGTAGGGTATTTTTTAAGGGTGGAACAATCAAATTAAGCAAAACTCAATTCTGCAACACACCAAAGGTAATTTCCTGTTTAATTGCTGAACTGCATCACAGCCTAGACAGACCATCATGGAATCTCACGATGCAGCCCCCTTCCTATCGTGTCTCCACCCCTCCCTTTGAATTGTAAGCCTTTCGGCGGGGTTCTCCCTCCTTATGTATCCTACCTGATCGTGCATCCTGCTCACAGAATGTGATCATTGTCTGTAATCTTATTTAATGTCATTAAATAAGATTACAGATTAATGTAAAACACAACTTTACCGAGATCACATGAAATGAGCTCACCAAGCCCTTACCTCTTTTGAACCGTTTTCTTTTCACACCCCTAACTATAATTCTGTGTAGCAGAATTTCTAAACAAACGTTTTACTTACAGCACTGTTGATAGAAGTATTAATTTAGCAGGAGGCCTAAAAGTTTTGTTGCACAGATTATTGTATGAGTGCCCAATCTACTCCATTGTGACTGGCTTTTTTCTTTTCCTAAATTCCATTTGAGCAAAGTCTAGGGACGGCTTATCTAGACTCTCTCCTGAATGTTATTTCTTGTCTCTCATGGGCTACTTTTGTAGCCTGCCGCTAGCACACGCTCCCGTGTGCGCGACAGTTCGGCGACAGCTCGTCGCCAGGTCCCACCGCATACACACGCGGAACAGGGATTAGTGAAGCGACGGAAGCTGTCGCCGACATTCATCCCCCCCCCCGCCGGAAGCGCCGTGAATTCTCTATTGGTTGCTGTCGCTAGTCTGCATACACACGCGGACTAGCAACAGTTGCGGCGAAGTTGCGGCAACAGCCTGGCGACAGCAGCGACGAGCGACAGTTCGGGGTGCGCACCTCATACTCACGGGCGACCTGCCCCCTTTGTACTTCATGTCCCCTTGTACCTCTTGTGTCTCCCTGTGTCCTCCTCTGTCCCCCATGTGTCCGCCTCTGTCCTCTTTGTGCCCTCCTCCAGGGCTGTTTTTTGGGCAGTGCGAGCAGGGCGGTCGCCCTGGGCGCAGACTGGCAAGTAGAAGAAGGAGGGCGCAGGCAGAAGGACATAACCGCTAGGGAACTGGTACAGCCAAATGGAAGGAAAAAAAAGATCACCAGCGCAATCACCTTCCTTGACTCCTCCTGGGCTGCCTGCGTCAGACGTCAAGTCATCATCACGTCACCGCCGCGTGATGACACCTGATGTCCTGTACCGGTACTGCAGGCTGTCAGTGCGCGGCGCCCATGGAGGAGCTGGCTTTCCGGGTTCTCTTCTGTGTGTTTTCCTGATCCCTGCTTCCTCCTGGATGAGCGGCTGGTCACTAGTAAGTAGGCAGATCTACTTGTGACCTGTGGCTGTGTGACTGTTTCTGAAGAGTAAGGGTTCACAGGGGTGGGGGGCGCAACTTTTACACCCTCAACCTGGGTGCGATTTAGCCTAGAAACTGCCCTGCCCTCCTCTATGCCCCTTTGTGTCCTCCGTTTGTCCCCCTTTGTCCTCCTCTGCATGGGCACAGTACAGGGAGTCCCCAATGTTGTGGCGGGTTGGAGGTTCATATTGGCAGGTGTTCAGTCAGGAACTTTGTGCATTTGAACTATAAGATGCAGTGACTTTTTTCCCCAATTTTGGGATAGAAAAAGTGAGTCTTCTAGTCCAAAAAATACAGTATTTTACAATTTCTTAAAGTATGCTGTATTTTCTTGCAGGGAGATGGTTGACCCAAGCGTAGTGTGAGCTGGGAAAGTATCTGTACACCTTAAATATAACACATACATGGTGAGAATGTGTATATATATGTTGAGACTTGAGGGACACCGCTAGGAATGTTTCCTCGGCAGCATCTACTACATGAGAGTCACTTCCTGGCCCAGCTGTAGGGCCTGTTCCACATGTTGCGGAGTAAAGCTGGCCATACACTTATAGATTTCTACCTAATGTTCCAAAACGATCGACTTTTTAGAAAGGAATCTATTTAGATGGAATTGATTCCTACCACACACAGCACATCAATTTTTCATAGATTTCAGCGGGGAATCTATTGAAAATCTATCAAATACCTGCGGTACACTGTCCTATTCAATGCACCGCTATGGCTTATGCATCATCTGCCTCTCCTGTGCTCCCCCAATTGACCTAGATTTTCCATCCTGTGCGATCAATACTTTCGATCAGTTTTTGGTAAAAATTGATTGAAACAAACATTTGGGGGTTGATTCTCTAAACTGTGCTAACTCATAGCACGGCCGCGCTAGCATTTTGCGCGCATTATAACGTGTACCGGTCAAGCCCAAACACGAATTATTACGTGCGAAAATGTGCATTTGCGCGCGAAAATTCGTGGTTGTTTGTGAAAACCGTTACGTGCGTTATAACAAAGCAAAACCCTAGCACGGCCGTACTATGAGTTAGCACAGTGTAGTGAATCAACCCCTTGGAGTCTATCATTTCATGCGGGTGTGTGTGATTTCACGCATGCACCCTGCATGTAATGTGCCAGCAACCACGTGGGGTGCGAATCCAGAACAGGAGTCCAGATACAGTGGCCACACCAGACAGGTAAAGTACTAATGGGGGGGGGGGGGTGTTTGTGTACTCTAGGTGGCCAGGGGTTTCTGTCGCGTCGCTTTCGCGATTATTGCACGCAGTTACCGCGTCACACCCGATCAAGTATTTTGGCCCAAGATTTTCCAGGATGCCGGATCAACCTGAAATTGCTTGCATAGTCGATCGGGCATGCTCTTGGCAGCACCGATTTTCATCCGAGTTCATTAAAATTATCGAATCGGACGGTGGATTGGCCGGCAAGTCGTTTGATCTATGGCCATCTTTACTGGAAAGATGCATCCCACCAGACAAAATAAAGGTGGCTATACACTAATAAATTTCCACTAGATTCGACCATCAGATAGATTCCTGTCAGATCTAATCTGACAGGAATCTTGTCTGATGTGTGCTACATACTAGGAACAGATTTTCAGTAGATGTCAGAATTAAATCTATTAAAAACTTTTGGAACTGCAGTGTTGCACTGTTCGATCCAGTGCAACGCGATGGGCCATTGATCTACTGCCATTCTCAACCCGCCTCCGTTAGACCTAGATTTTCCATCTGCTGCAGCCCCCCCCTGCATACATTACCTGCTCCGCCGGCGCGAGTCCCTTGGTACACCTCTGTCTTTTCCGCCTGGTCCCGGCATCTTCTCTGCATCGGCTCCCGGCTGGCGTCCGCGTATAACTTTCTGTCACTCCAGTGACAGCGGAAGTTCAAATAGAGCGCCCTCTATTTGTACTTCCGCTGTTACTGCAGTGACACAGGAAGTTATGTGGGATGCCGGGATGCGGAAGCTGATGCGGAGAAGATGCCGGGACCAGGCGGAGAAGACAGCAGTGGACCAGGGGACTCGCGCCGGCGGAGCAGGTAATGTATACCCGCTGTATTGCGTCGGGCGTTTGAACGCCGCTATCGACGCACTCCCGACCCGCCGGCGACCGAGAAAAATCTTCCGCACGGGTGGATTGACGGAAGTCGACGGGAACGATGGATTTCGGACGGAAATCCATCGTTCTGTCAACGGTGTGCGCAGTGATTTCACGGCCGTTTCAATCACTGTGATCGAAACGGCCATATTACGGCGGGAAAATCGTTAGGTGTATGGGCCCCTTTACTTATTTTTCACCTTGAAAGGCGAAGGAATGCATTTGATAAACAAATAAGTAGAGATATTTTATGAGTTAAACAGATAAGGAGAGATAAACCATGATATAGTCAGTTAAGGGAGAGCTTAGTCATGAGTTAAGGCTCACACACACATCAGACCATAGTCTTTGGAAAATGAAAGATCACAGACCAATTTTACCCCCTTCCATGTAGTATGAGAGCCATACCTTCACAGTCTTTTCTATGGAGCTGAACTCCCCATCAGACAGAAATCTTTGCAAGATGTTGCACACAAAGATGCTGTAGACATTCAAAAGATCAGTTCCTGCAAAAGATCCGTTCCTGCAAAATCCATTCATAGTCTATGATATCTGCAGATCACCATACACACCTTGTTTAACAGACATTTATCTGCAGATCAGATCCACTAGGATGGATTTTCAGATCTGCAGATGATTGTCTGATCTGCAGATGAATGTCATTTAACCTCCTTGGCGGTATGAAAAATACCGCCAGGAGGGAGCGCAGCAGTTTTTTTAAAAAAAAAAAATTTTTTAATCATGTAGCGAGCCGAGGGCTCGCTACATGATAGCCGCTGCTGAGCGGCACCCCCCCGCCCGCTTCGATCGCCTTCGGCGATCTCCGATCAGGAAATCCCGTTCATAGAACGGGATTTCCTGGAGGGCTTCCCCCGTCGCCATGGCGACGGGGCGGGATGACGTCACTGACGTCGGGACGTCATTGGGAGTCCCGGGCCACCCCTCGGCGCTGCCTGGCACTGATTGGCCAGGCAGCGCTGGGGTCTGGAGGGGGGGGGGGGGGGCCCGCGCCGCAGCAGATAGCGGCGATCGGGCAGGGGCCGGCGGCGATCAGAGTGCTGGCGCAGCTAGCAAAGTGCTAGCTGCGTCCAGCAAAAAAAAAATTATTAAAATCGGCCCAGCAGGGCCTGAGCGGCACCCTCCGGCGGCTTACCCCGTGTCACACACGGGGTTACCGCCAAGGAGGTTAAACAAGGTGTGTATAAAATCTGCAGATCTCATAGACCATGAATGCAATTTGCAGGAACGGATCTTTTGCAGATCTTTTGTGTCTGTACAGCATCTGTGTGTGCAGCATCTTGCAAAGATTTTTTTCTGATGGGGAGTTCAGCTCCACAGAATAGACTGTGTGAGTATGGCTCTCATACTACATGGAAGGGGGTAAAATTGGTCTGTGATCTTTCATTTTCAAAAGACTATGGTCTGATGTGTGTATGTGGCCTTAGGCTAGATAAGGAGAGGTAAATCATGAGTTAACAATAAAGGCATGTAGCTGCTTTATTACATCTGAAATGCATTGCAGGGACCTGTTAAAGTACATAAAGATGTGTTCTTACTTGCCTGGACTCAGACTTTAATTTAGCATCAGTGTCCGTTTGCAAATGTCGACACTTTGACCAGTTCACTTTAAAACCGCCTTAATCAATATCACCTCTAGTCATTACATGGGATTCCATGGCAGATTTACAGTGCTATAAGAGATTGCGCTGGACCGATGCCCTGCGCCCCCTGTGCGTTTTATCTACTTTACAGGATGTTACTTCTTCCTAAAGGATTCATTCTTTGCTCGTAAAACTTGGACCCATTTCCTCCTCCCAAGCGTGTACTGCCGTTAAATTTTATAGCAGTAGTTGGATTATATACATATTAATTTATTGTAATTAACACTAATGCTAAAAGGGCTACAACGCGGCAGAGAATGCGGCCTGCTCATCTTCTTCCTGATGAGTTTTAAAGCTAATTATTGCTTCTGGAAAGTACATTGTGGGAAGGAGGTTAGATGTAAAGCAGACTACAAATGTTTCGAACGTGCTTTGACACTTGCGCAACTGAATTAAAAGAGTAACTTTATAACTAGGAGCGACTGAAATCCCCATTCCAGGCACAAATGCTTTCCTAGTTTATGATAGTCACTCAGGTGCAGAACTTGCTTTTATATATCTGGAAGCTCCTAGGTTGGCTTATGTCAAAGAAATCACTTGTAAAGTGGTCACTGGCTACTTCCTGCCCCACAGACTGTCACTGCTATAAGCTGCAATCTCCTCAGGATATTCAGTCTGTGCCCCATTGACTTGAAGTCTAAACCGCAGGATGATGCAGTTAAAGCATCAGTAGTATACTTACCTTCTGAAACCACACTCGCTAAACTTAGTGTTTCTGGTCATGTGATCAAATTTTAAGTCAAGTCTTGTATCTGCAAAAAGCTTATTTTGCACAGAAAAGTGACATCTGATAACACCCGTTACTAATACATAATATTCTTAGATCTGCACAGGAAGATGGGCTTTACATACATTTAAAAAAACACACATTAAAGAGCATACAAGGAAATGTTTCAAAGGCGCTAGGATTTGATGGGTACCTGAAGTGACATAAAGATAAATGTGTATTTACAGACCTAATCCTACTTAGAACTAGGCTGTGTTCCTTTTTCCTCACTGTAAGGGTTAAGAATTCAGAGCTTTAAATGACAGTTTATCTGTAGCTGGGGCTTTCTCTCGCTGATAATTAATTAATTAGAGCTGATAAAACACTGTGATGTAAGGCAAAATTAAAGGTAAATAAATGGATACCGATGAAACGGAAAGGCTCTGGATCCTGCCACGTGTAGACCAATGAAGGAAGTCCGACAAAAGCATGTAAGATTTCTGTTCAGGACGCCTTAAACGTGACTAGATTGCGCCTTCGCAGGCACAGCTGTACTCGCGCAGGTGCAGCACGGCCGCACTCGTGCATGAAGAGGAGCACACTCACGATCTTCAGTAGGGTCCACGGCAGCTGCGGTAAGAGTGAGGAGACGGCATGGGACGCCTCTGTAGGATCTTGAGCCTCCCCTTTTCTTGGGTAAGTATCATGCATGATTTGGCTGTAGCCGATTGGCATGTCTTATTGCTATGGGGAAGAGAGATGACAGTGTGGCACACAGTGGAGTATCTCCAGGACACCTGTACACCCTACATTTTCAGCTGAGATGGCCCATAGTGGCTGCCCTGGCCATAATCAAGCTATTGTTAAACAAGCACTAGCACGGAGTTGCTCATGCACAAGCGGCTCGGTGCTGTCTGTACTTGCACCTGCGTAGTAAGGCCATGCTCATACACATAGAGGAGCATGGCTGTAAAGAAGATGGTCCCAGTGAGCAGCGGTGGGGTGAAGGAGGATTGAAGAAGACGATTTAACCCCCCCAAGGTTTTGTACACATGTATGCGGACTGTCACCGGGCAGGGATTGGGACTCGGCCCCTTGAGCAACACCTCAGGGCTGAGTCAGCACAGATGCACCTCTAGCCTGCTGGTAGCGATGCATTCTACAGCTATGCATCGCTACCAGCAGGGTAGGTAGGAAAATAATACCATCAGCTCAGACGATCCACCTCACCAGGCCGTTTGCCAACTCATTGAGGGGATATCGGGGCTGCTGTACACGCACTAGATTCTCTGCAGAAATGGCCCTGACAGGTTTGGATGGGTTATCATGTGTATAAGACCTAAGAGTCTATGCTATGTGCTCCCAGGTAGGTTAATGCATGCGCTTGCTTGCAGCATTATCCATGTTACAGGGTTAGAGTTAGGTGACATATTTACATATTACATATAATCATGCATGTTTCTACAAACTAATACCTCCTTTAGTACCTTTCATACGGTTTCTTCCATTACTTTTCATCTGTGTTTTGCAACTAGTGTTGCAGGACCTGGCATGACCTGTCAAGACAAAATACGGGCTATAATCTCACAAACGGTACAATAATGTTTTATTCAGAAGCAGTAAGCTGCTACTCTCACTATACACCAGTTGTAATAACACTGAGAGCATCATTAATAATTACCACCTAAAAATGAGAGATGACTATAAAGTAGTATAGTGTCCTCATGTGCTAGAAATGCACTAAAATGGGCGCCAGAAAGAATGAATCAATTATGCAGAAAATTGCATTTCAAGAACACATTCACTGCTGTAATAGTCGTACACTGCTTTTGTCGTATTAGTATTTATAATGCCTTTTTTTTACGTTTTGTTTCCTTTATACGCAATAAAGAGGAATTTAGGGCAAATTGACAAAAAAAGAAGTCACATGGTGTACCCATATATGTATATAGTCTAAAGTGGAACCAAACTCAGAACTTCCTCTCTGCTCTAAAAGATTAGCCTCAGCATGATAACCTTTATGGGAAAAAAATATTCATCAAAGCTTATGAAAATCTTAAAACTGAAGTTTTACTTGGTTGCACTCTTGCAGAAGGCACTGAAAGGTGTAAGCCTCAGGGTTTACTCTATGGAGAGCTGCCTTGGCAGAACTCTCCTGCTGTCTATTCACAGTTCCTGATAAGAACTTATTATGCTAGGTACACAATATGAGATTTTCTGGCAGATTTACTATCAGATTGATTATTTCCAACGTGTCCGATCTGATTTCTGATTGATTTCCGACTGTTTCCATTCAGTCCTATCGGAAAACGTTCGGAAATCAGATCGGACATGTCGGAAATAAGCGATCTGACAGTAAATCTGCCATAAAATCTCATAGTGTGTGCCTAGCATTAGACAGGTTAATCTGCCTAAACAAACACAGAACACAGGGAGAAGTGAATTTCTTCAGCGAGTATACAGTATGTGGCATAAAGCCTTTTCATTGTGTGCTGTGCAAGGGTTTGGTTCTGCTTTTGTAAAAATACTGGTGACCTTAGCCCGTTTAAAAACAGGCTAGGTCTGTCACCATATTGCTGCGCGACCGCCTTGCGCATATGCCCGCATGCGCGACTGCCACTCGCGCATGCACTCCCTGCATGTGCACACGCCCGCCGCACGTGCCCGCCCCTACTGGCCCTGTCCTCCCTCAGCTCTTCACAATGTCTCTGTCCGTCCCTGCACATGCGCAGCAGCGCAAAACACAACACCACACACACACACAAAGTGCAGGGACGCAGAGACACTTGAATATTATTATATAGGATTTCTGTAACTGTGCCTGTCTGGTGTCGCGTGAAGGAATATGATAAACTTGTGCTTGGTGACAAAACCCCGCCGTCTGTATCTAAACCAGATTAAAGTCCTGCTTCTGGTCCAGATTTCTGTTGCATATCGTGTGGAAAATCTCATACATTACAAAGGTGACATCCTGCGTAAGTCTCAGATGTAACATGACTGCACTGAGCAGTGGTCTTTGAGCTGTCCAAACCTCTTACCTTCATCATCATACAAGATGTGTTAAGGGAGCAGCTAGAATGTGGCACCAGCTAGTCTTTTCATGTAAACAGCTGACCCCACACACTACACACCTTTGTTGCACTTGAGGGAGCAGAATAAGGAGGTGGGGCTAGGTGTTGGCTCTGTTCTGCTAAAGAAACTCCATTTCACTACACCTTGATGAGGTCTGTCTACCTGCCATAACATTTAGATTCATAGGGACTAATGCATCTGTATGTATGAAATCCTGCTGTATGGGGAGTTGGTTGGATACTTGTAGCTGTAGCAGCGGTAGTGATTTGTTACCCAGAAGGGCGAGAAAAGACCAGGCCAATCTTCTAGCTGAAGTGCAAGGCAAAGTACTGGAGCTTTCTGTGCTGTATGGGAGTGACTGGCATCTCTCCTCAGACCTCTGTAGAGCACAATCTCTGGCTGCTGTTCTTTGCTTGCTAAACAGTGGATGAGTTATATCTAAAAGTAACTAGTAGTGTAACTGCGACCACTCGATCCATGCATCATACCTTGGGCAAGTAACATGCATGTGTGGCCGAATGCTCCTTGTTTTTTTGCTGTGTTGCTCACAGTCTGGGGTCATTTACGGTAGTCATGCAACTATCACGTCATTAGGAAATAGTGACTTTTGTTTATACAACCAGGCCCTATCTACATAGGAAAAGATGAAAAATCTCCCAGCACTGCTAGTGTGCTGAATCATCACTTTATTCATCGTCTAGAAACATCCGTTTTGCACCCCCACGCTCTGACACTTGGCCCCCGAAGAAGAAGTGCGGGAGCCGAAACAGACATAGGGCCTTTGGAACACTTGGTCACCCACAGCCAACAGTGCAGATACCCAGCAAACCAATAGTTATGTACACTTGCAGGTGCCATCTCTAGATTTGAATAAAGTAACGATGATTAGGTACACTAGCAGGGCCAGGAGATTTTTCATCTTGTCCTATATTTGAGACAGTCTTGACCCCTGTTTCCCTGAGCATGCCAGAGATTGTTTGCATCTACCGCTGCGTACTGCTGCACATGCCCTCAAACAGCCTCCTACTGAGAGACATTCATGAGTACCTGCTTTACTAATTCCTCCATCCTCCACAGGCTTTATATGCATTAATATCTGAGCATGTTCAGATACCGGCTTATGTGTGCACAGCTCCTGCTCCTGGTATGTGTATTGTATCGTTTTTGCTATTGTTACGCAAGGTAGGCTTACAGAGGGGCACATGCTTGATGGAAATCACATTGGCTATCATTCATAAAAGTGTGGTCGGTAATGCAAATCAGTGCGGGAAAACACTGCTGCCGGTATTTTAAACTTCTGGCTGCTCATTCATAAAAAAGTGCACAGGTGCGATAGCAGTGCGGAGATTCCCCGAACTAGGTTGTCGGTAGGCTTGCGGAAACACAGGAAGCTGCCGAGTTGATTCATTTCTCCAGGTTCCGCTCTACTGCAGCTGCCTGGGAGGTCTGTGTCTCCATTAACTTAACATTGTTATCGCCACATCCAAGGGAGCGGTATTTCCCGTCCTCATACCGCTTGCGTAAATCTTTATGAATTAACATTTTGTTACATTTGTTATGATAGTCACCACACAAGGCGGTGATTTATCACTCTGCTCGGTAATGTGAGCTTTTCATGCGGAAAGAGCCTTTATGAATGAAGATCTTGCTATGTGTTTGGTAAAGTCGGCTGTTTTCAGCATTTCCGCATGCATGAATGATAGCCATTTGTCTGATTTTATATGTTTACCATGGGTGTTCTGCTTTTACTTGTTTGTTAGTATTGGTGGAGATAATGAAGTGATTTGCAGCTAGTAAATGTGTGGTCAGAGGTGTAAGTACTGCGAGAGCAGCGCCTCATGTGTGGGAATCCCAACTAATTACCCTCTCTCCAACACAGGGAACGCACCTCCATAGTAGACATTGGGCTCTATTCTCAAAGAGCCAAATTTTCCGCAAAATTTTACCGCTATATTCCCGCCAGCGGTAAACTTCGCATTTTTTCCACATTCACTAATATTTTCCGCATGTTTTCCGCATGCGGGGAAAAAAGATGCGGAAACAGCCATTATTCATGCGGGAATGATGCGGTAAAAAGGTCGCATGAAAAAGTGTTTAAAAAAAAAGTTAAAGTCCAGCAAGCACAGCCCTTAAGCCTCCACACTTCATTAAAGTCAATGGGATGCGGAATATATCACCTACTACTTGTAGGTGATAAAAAAATCGGTAATTAACGACGAAATGATGCGCCTGAACATTTTTGAGAATTGATCTTTTATTGCGGAAAATACCGACTTTTGCGGAAATTTTTCCGCATGAATCCCACACTTTTACCACACTTTTTTTCCGCATGCGGAAAAAACATGCGGAACATTTTGAAAATTCCAACTTGACGGTATTTTGGGTGCAAACTTCCCGCATGTACTTTACCGCAGGCAGCTTTTTGACCATTGTTTAGTTTTGCATGCTGCAGGACTCTGGAAAGAAGAGTGTAACGATTTAAAATGTTACCTCTGTGGTGGGAAGCAGCGCAGCTGCTTTCACACCTGATGTCACCTCTCTGGCCAAGCCGAGTGTCGCTTCCCGACTCAGCTGGGACAGGGATCTCTGTTGCAGCAGCTTGGGTCCACACGCCTGCACATGGAGCAAAAGGACCTTTACATGGAGCTAAAGGACCTTTATGGGCAGAGGAGACAGATCAGCTGACTTTATGGTCAGCTGACTTCCACCTGTCAATCTTCCTTGCAGGTTGGTTCAGCCCCTCGGGCGGGGCTGCTTGAATCTGCTGTCAGTATTTAAACCTGGAGTTGTTAGTCTGTCTTTGTCTGTCGTCGTGTACACTTGTGTGTCAGTACTCAGACCATAGTCAGATCTCAAAGTGTGCTAGAACCGGCCTGTTGATAGCTTAAAGTACTAATTGAATTGTATCGGTGTACTAGCATAGTTTCCAAAGGTGTTGACGGCCAAGGATCTCACACCTTAGCGTTAGGAATTGAACTGTATTATTTGTTATGACTTTCTGCCTGCCTGCCTAATCTTGTGAACTCTGATTCTGTACCTTGCTATTTCTGATATCCTGTTGCCAAACTCTGCTCGTTCCTGGACTCTGTATCTGCCTTCTGATTCTGTACCCTGCTAATCTGATACACCGTTGCCAAACCCTGCCTGTTCATTAGATTCCGCGTCTGTCTTCTGAGTCTGTACTTTGTCTGTCCGTGTGTTGACGACCTGGCTTGTCCGACCTCGAGAACTGGCCTTACTGTTAGAGGCAGTTCCCAGACCTGTAAGTGACACCCCCTCTTTGGTGTCACTCACGCTCTGTCCTTCCTACCTTCAGCCTAGCTCCTCCCCCGGGAAAGTCTAGGCCTTGGAAGGAACTTTTCTCTGTGTTTACTCAAAGTGTTACTATTGCCTAAACACTCACTTGTAACTCAGGTATCCAGAGGTTAGAATATATATCTGATTATCGGTGATACTGCAGATCATCAATAATCGGGTATATTCTGCATTCTCGGTGATACTGCAGTTCACCGGTAATCAGACCCTCTCTGTGTTACACCGATCGTTACTGAACGCCAGACCTGTTAGTGACACCCTCTCTCTGGTGTCACTCACGTTCTGTCCTTCCCTCTCCCTGTCTGACTCCTCCCCGTGGAGAGTCCAGACTACAGAAGGAACTTGTTGCTGAGCAGTGTTCCTATTGGCTCTTGCACCTGTCTTCCAGGTGCGGTCCTCAAGGTATTACTGTTTGCACCTTACACTTACACTCTCCACAGGTTAGAGGTGTTATTTGTATCTCTGAGACTGCAGTAAGGTCTGAATCACCTGCTCCACAGGTGATCATTAGAGCTGTGCTATTTGTATCTCTTAGACTGCAGTAAGGTCTGAATCGCCTGCTCCACAGGTGACCATTAGAGCTGTGTTGTTTGTATCTCTGCGACTGCAGTAAGGTCTGAATCACCTGCTCCACAGGTGACCGTTAGAACCATATTTATCTGTCTGTACCTTCCAGCCCCACTGGGGGGCCTTGTGTCTAGTCTGTTCTGTTGGTGTCCTGAGTGTTCCTTACTAACTCCTGTGGTAAGGTCCTGTAAAACCATTAGCGTTACGGTGGCACCAGGCACACACTTACGCTCTGCTCTCGTTCTTGCTATACTGGCATTATTGGTGATTCTGCGGATCACACATAATCAAGCATAGCGTCTGTATTCTTGGTGATCCCGCAGATCACCAGTAATCAGTCATCTGAGTAGTGGCAATAACCGTCACAAAGAGCTTCTGTCAGTTTTGCAGCTTGTGCTTGCTGAGGAATTTGCATACGTTGTCATGCAAATTGCCTGGCCACATTCATTGGAGGCGTGTACTATAAGTACTATGTGTTTCCCACAATGCTTGGCTGGTCATAAGGATTTAATCCTGTGTAACACTCCTGGAGGAGTGTCAGCCTTACTCTCTGTTTGAAGATCAGCTTAGAGTAATTCCTGGAAAACTGCACTAGGCAGGTTTTCCTTAGTGCAGTTAGGATTGCTTATCTGTTTGTTTGTTCTGCTGCGATTGTCCTGTCCCAGCGGTGGTCGACAGGAAATGGTTCTGATCTCTGTTCTTGGAGTATAGCTGGTGCAGCGGTTGCTACCAGCTATCTCTTCTGTTCTGTCTTCTTGGATCGCACTAGCATCTTGCGCTAGCGCTGTGGATTCTTCTGTTCTGTCTCCTTGGATCGCGCTGGCCACTTTCCGCTAGTGCTGTGGATCCTTCTGTTCTGCTACTCTGTACCTGGATCGCTCTAGCCACTTACACTAGTGCTGTGGATCCTTCTGTTCTGCTACTCTGTCTGCCTGGATCGCACTCGCCTAGCGCTAGTGCTGTGGATCCTTCTGTTCTGCTACTCTGTACCTGGATCACGCTAGCATCCTGCGCTAGTACTGTGGATCCTTCTGTTCTGTCTTCCTGAATCGCGCTAGCCACTTTCGCTAGTGCTGTGGATCCTATCTCTCGCTTGTCCCTGTTTTCGTGTGTCTGTCTTGTCTGCTACGAACGCTTGCTGGCGGCTCGGTGAGGTAACCGTTAAGTAAGCGCTCGCGTCCTCTGTTACATGTTTGTTTGTCGATGGTTAGTTAGGCGTGCTTGTCTCTATTGTGCTTATCACGTGGAGACCGCGCATGAACGCGTGCACTGTTGCGAATGAGTGCGGCGTTCGCGTTCAGTTAGCGTTTGTCATTTTCCGTATCTCCTCATTGTATGATTTGCTGTGCCTTTGCTACCTTCGTATTCTGTTCTGATCTGCCTTGTGTCACGTCTGGCGATCGCACCTCCCGCGATCGCGTTCCTATTTCATATCTGCTGTTGCGTGTGCACTGCCGCGGTGTGGCGACTAGGTTGGCGCACACACATACAACCTGTCCCTTTGCTCGTTCTCATTCGCAATCGCCTCTCTTGCGATTGCGTTCTGCGCTTCGTACAATTCCTGTCTGGCATTTGTGGAGGTACAGAGGATTGGTTCCTCTGCACTCCCCAGCGCCATCTGCCGACAGGAATTTCCCTCTACGGGTGTGTAGCACCTTTTGCTGGGTGCCTGCAATTATACGCTTGTGGAGGATATCCGCCGTATCAGCGCACGCGTTGTGTGCTGATCACGGAGAAAGTTCCACAATCGTTACATTGTGGCCAAACATTATTGGTAATGAGTGTTATGGTGGCCACACCTATTATTGGTGGGGACTGTTATGATGGCCACACTTGTTGGCGGAGACTGTTATGGTGGCCACACTTGTTGTTGGTGCAGGCTGTTATGGTGGCCTCACTTGTTGGTGGAGACTATTATGGTGGCCACACTTGCCCCTATAAATTGCCCACTATAAATTCAAATGTTTCCAAATTATGCTCGGGGCAAAACCCCAAACCCCGGCTCAGCAGGCACTGGGGACTGTTATGGTGGCCCCACTTGTGGTTGATGGAGACTGTTATGGTGGCCCCACTTGTTGTTAGTGGAGACTGTTATAGTGGCCACACTTGTTGTTAGTGGAGACTGTTATGGTGGCCACACTTGTTGTTGGTGGAGACTGTTATGGTGGCCACACTTGTTGTTGGTGGAGACTGTTATGGTGGCCTCACTTGTTGTTGGTGGAGACTGTTATGGTGGCCTCACTTGTTGTTAGTGGAGACTGTTATGGTGGCCACACTTGTTGTTGGTGGAGACTGTTATGGTGGCCTCACTTGTTGTTGGTGGAGACTGTTATGATGTCCACACTTGTTGTTAGAGGATACTGTTATGGTGGCCACACTTGTTGTTGGCGGAGACTGTTATGGTGTCCACACTTGTTTTGAGTGAAGAGTGTTATGGTGGCCACACTTGTTTGTTGATGGAGTGTGTTATGGTGGTCTCACTTGTTGGCGGAGACTATTATGCAGGCTACATTTGTTTTGGGTTAAGAGTGTTATGGTGGCCACAGTTGTTATTGGCAAAGACTGTTATGATGTCCACACTTGTTGTTGGCGGAGACTGCTATGGTGTCCACACTTGTTGTTGGTGGAGACTGTTATGGTGTCCACACTTGTTGTTGGTGGAGACTGTTATGGTGGCCACACTTGTTTTGAGTGAAGAGTGTTATGGTGGCCAAACTTGTTTGCTGATGGAAAGTGTTATGGTGGTCTCAATTGTTGGCAGAGACTGTTATGCTGGCCACACTTGTTTTGGGTGAAGACTGTTATGGTTGGCACATTTGTTTGTTGGTGGAGACTGTTATGGTGGCCACTCTTGTTATTATTTTTGACAGAGGTGGCGTCTGGCGTGTGTATGGTGGGACAGATGTGCCAGCAAGAGATCTGGAGGAATCTGTTGTTTTCCTCCTTATCCCTCCAGCTCGGATGCTGCTATGTTATTCAGCCATTATCCCTCCACGCTCCCCCTTTCCCTCATAGCAACAGAACGTGTCACTAACCTATAGTCTAGCTGCGCATCTGTACAGAACTTTGCCCCCGAACTGTCCTTGTATGTGTACGAGGCTTAAGTTACACAACAGTCTTTCTTTACTGTGGCACACGTGCAAGCAGCGTTCTGAAGCACGGGTAAGTGAAAGAGATAATGGTCTTGTTTGTTATATGTGGTTTAGCAATCCACCCTCTCATGTTCTCTGTTTCACTGTTCTTCCCCCTAGGCACCTAATACATTTAGTCATAACACGTGCCAACATGAAATAACCCATGTGCCATATAATATGTGCAGTCGTCGTCCCCTACAGTAAGCGAGCAGCATGACACGGTGGGAGTGTGATGACAGCAGGCTGCGAGTGCAGACAGATAACCAGTAACTTAATAGTACAGTACTTAATAAAGCAAAAAAAAAAAAAGTTCTCCATTCAGCCATGTTCCAATAAGATGGATATTATGCTAATGACAGGCTGACATCAGTGATATGTACATATTACCGAAAAACAGTTTAATTCTAATAATTGTGTAGATAATGCCAACAGAAAGATAGCAATGCCAGTCAAATATTGAATGACATGCAAATTCCATTGACAAACCGCATAGTAAGCAGTATCCACATTCCCCAAATACATCAAGAGCTCCCAAGTTTTCACCTAATCGTAATTAGGTAGTGTGCTGCCCCAAGAAAACTATAATTCTATACTGTGCTCCCCTGAAACAACAATGTGCAGTGTCCCCCAAATTATAACATGCAGAGTCCCCCCAGCCCCAAATATTAGGTAGATTTCTCCACAAATAGGCAGTGTATCTCTCAAATATTAGCCATATATTAGCCTTGCATCCCCTCCAAATATTAGTCGGTGGTGCCTGCAAAAGACGCCATTGCCACCAAAAGAAGCAGCTCTCTTTGTCCTCTCCTGTACCAGGACTGATCCTCCCTCACACCTGCCAACCTCACCAGCCTATATAGAGATCAAACCGATGTAGCACATTACAAGTTATTTCACAATTATTAATCAACGTGTTGTCTAAAACTGTGAAACTAAGCTCCGCTCAGCAGCCATGGCCTGTGGAACTGCATGTCATTAAATTTTAAAAGATCCTTGGGGAGGGGGGGAGGCAGTAGAAAAGCTATATGTTCTAGCCCTAGTTGAAGACCCCGATAAGACTGCAATGAGGTGTGGCTTCAGGTGACAGAGGAATCACTTGTCCCCCTACGCCCATGTGAACTCTTCCACAACACACAATGAAAAGTCTTTATGCCACATATAGTTGCTGAAGAAATTCACTTCCCTGTATTCTGTGTTTGTACAGGCAAATAGACATGTCTATTTAGTTCTTATCAGCAATTGTGAATAGACTGCAGGAGAGCAGCTCTCCCATAAGTAAACACTGAGGCTTAACCCTTTCAGTGCCTTCTGAAACAGGACCATGTCGGACTCCTTCTATTTTTGTGCCCATTTGTACAGCAGGGTTATTTATTTAAATCTCTAGTACACATCTCCATATCTCTTTTAATAACTCTTCTGTATTCCGATCTTCATTCAGCTACAACACTTCACCAGCCCCAGGGACCAACGTGCATCTCTCCTTTCCCTTTTCCCGCTGTCCTGTGCTCTGTCTGTCCTTCAGAGCCCAACCAGTCATCAGACAAACCTTCCATTTTTTTGCTATTTCTCAGTCCATAGAAAACACGTAGTCCTGTTCTCGTCCTCACTTGCCGCTGTGCACTGTCCCCCCCTCCTCATCGCCCCAGACATGTGACTGCACATGTGAAGAGGGGTGTGCGGATTTCAGGCTTCAGGGCACGATTGGAGGAGACGTTAGGCTGCCAAGTCGATGAGGCGAGCGAGCCTGGCTGGCCCCTGATCAGCCGGCAACAACAGCATGTGATTATGTAAGGCCCGCAGTGTCTGGCAGTGCGCTTCATCGGAGACGCATCACGTGTTGTGCAATGCTTCTGGCCCTGAAATTCAATTAGATGGCTTTGGACGATCGTGACTCTGCATGAGATAAGCTCTCTTTTCTCCCCTCTGCCGCTCTCCAGTAGAAAGCAAATGGCTTTATTAGCCGCACATGAATACGTGAATTGTTGCTGAGCTTGTGTGTGTATATACATGCTGGAGTCAGCCGGGGTGCAGAGCAAATGTTATATAACTTGTCTCTGCTGCAGTGTCTCGCTCCCAAACACTTATCAACAGAATATTGTATTCCGTAGCTTCATTTAAAGGGCTGATGGACTTATTCTGGTCTGAACACTCTCCATACTTATTTTCATTCGTAAATATGAGCGATTACGTAGCAGAGAGCAGATGTTCAGTTTTTCTGATCACCTGACCTGGTGCAGAATCCGATTAGTGAACTAAGAAGGAGGCACTGGGCATCTCAATTACACTGAAAACAGAATAAATGGGTTTATTCCTGTAGTCTTGTAAACAAAAGTGTGAGTGGGTGTTAACTATCAGACGCTGGGTTATCGGAGTTTATGTAGGTAAGGGGGGTTAGTGTTAAAAGTAGTTGAGGAGGTGGTTAGTGTTAGGCATACATAGGGAGGGTAGGGGGGGTAGTATTAGGAGTATATAGGGAAGGGTTAGTGTAAGAATAAGGGCTCGTTTCCACTATCGCGAATCCGCATGCGTCCAACGCATGCGGATTCGCACATGTAATGCAAGTGGATGGGCCTGTTTCCACTGTAGCGTTGTTGAGGTGCTTTTTTTTTCAGTGGTGAAAAACGCACAAAAGAGCCGCAGAATTCGCCTGCGAGTGGAATGCATGCGGATCGCATGCAAGGTATTTAATAGGGAAATTGCATGCGTTTTCCCCATGCGTTTTTTGCCGCGAATTTGCATACGTACCAGTGTAAATTCACACAGGCAGTGACATGGTTAAAATCGCATATACCCTCACCTATGTGAATTTGCATGCGAATTCGCGGCAAAAAACGCATGGGGAATCGCATCCGCATGCGATTTCATCAGTGGTGGAATCCAGGCGATTCTGCACCGCAATAGTGGAAACGAGCCCTTAGGCAGTGTTCTCCCCAGAATTTTTTTCCATCCAGGTGGGGTGCGACGGGGGAATGTAGGACAGGTGCAGCTCTGCTTACAGCATAAGAGGAGGACGATGAGGAGGCAAGCCGATGATAGCCAGGTAATTACCAAAATTAACTGGGTGGAGCACCCGGCTACAAGAGCCTGGGGAGAACACTGAAATAGGCTACAGAGGATGATGATAGATATTCCAATACCAAGTATTGGGTATAGTTGAATATCCATAAGATTACTGTTATTCTGCTATTGGTATTACCTCACCAATACTATGGATAATACTTTGTGCCCATTTTTCTTGGCGCCCCTATTACATGTATGCACTTCAGGTACCCTTTAAAATACATGTATGCTTCAATACCTTCAGTTTTAAAGGATAATAAATAGTCACTTCAGGTCCATGAGTGCAAGAGTGGCTATACAAATCTTTCCCCATGTTTCCATGAAAAGTCAGACAAGAGTACAACACGAAGTGGAAAATTTGGACACCCACAATCGGAAGAAACATAGCGATTATTGGCCATTAAAAGTTGCGACCATAGTGTGAAATTTGGGGGCGTCCATTTGGGCTGCCCCATGAGCCCAAATTTCACTCTGTACAATTTGTAATGGTGCCTATGATGGCTCCTTAACATTAAAGTAATATTGACTGATTGGTGGCTGGGGTTGGTTAAGATTAGGCATGGAAGAGGGTGTTTTTAAGGGTTAGGAATGGGGGACGGTTAAGGTGTTTTTGAGGGTTAAGCATGTGGGGGGGGGGGGTGTTTTTAAGGGTTGTGCTTGGGGTGCGGTTAAGGTTAAGCATGGAGGGGGTGTTTTAAGGGTTAGGCAAGGGGGTGGTAAAGGTTAGGCATGGTGGAGGGTGTTTTTAAGGGTTAGGCGAGGGGGGCAGTTAAGGTTAGGCATGGAGGGGGTGCTTTTAAGGGTTAGGTTTGGGGGGAGGGAGGGTTAAGGGTTAGGCGAGGGGTACAGCATGTTGTCAGTGATCACTTTCTCCTGAAGGAATGTAGTAATGATTATGATTATGGAGCAGATCACAATTTCAGTAATGTGATGTGTTTAAGCAGCAGTAAGGATATCGCACTCAGATGGCACCTGACCAGCTCCACCCATAATTCTGCAGCCAGTGGTAGTCAGTCCTGGAGGTCCATTTCTGAAATAAAACATAATCCTGAATCTCATTTACTGTTTTACACAATTACCATCTTGTGATCTCACCAGTTTTCAAACTAGGAGTGCCCTTAACCCTCCCCAGCTGGCATCGATTGCTGAAAGAGGTATTCACAGCTTACCAATGCTTAAACGGTTCCTGAAGGATTTTTTCAGACACAGGTGATGAGGAGTAAAGAGAACTATGCACACAAGAGATAACACTCGGAGCTGAGCATAAAGATGAATTGCTCCAACTCCAAAAAGGGGCCACAGAAGTAGGAATGGGAATCGAACAGCAGGAGAAGTGAAACTTGTGCAGTATTTTCTGCATCGAAATTTACCTGAAGTGTATTTTAATATGCTAAATTAAAATGTCCCTTAGGTCGTATTATAAGCTCTCCTAAATGGCCTCCTAAATGCCCTTCCTTTTTAAAATTATTCTTAGCATACTGCCTGGAACTCACTGTATCAATCTCCACCTGTCCTGACCACTGGGCAGAAAGTTGCCCATCTTGACTACCGGGCTGAAAGTTACCCATCCGAACACCAGCCAAGAAGTTACCCGACCAGACCACCATGCAGAAAGTAACCCATAGCAACTAGCAGGCAATAAGTCATCTGTACCGGCCACAAGGCAGAAGTTACCCGCCCTGATCACCAGGCAACAAGTTGCCCGTCCCGACCAATAGGCAAGAAGTTTGGTTTTACTCTCATAAGGCGAATTCTACTCTTCCAGGGTTAGACAAGGGATTCCCCACCTCTAGTGCCCAGTTGGAAGTGCGTGTTATAGTATGGGGGTATTCATGGTGGAATTTAGGAGCCCCTTTTAATAATAAGCAGCCCCCAGATATCAATCTCACACCCTTTTGAAATACAAAAAAAATATATACAGTGATGTGAAAAACTATTTGCCCCCTTCCTGATTTCTTATTCTTTTGCATGTTTGTCACACTTAAATGTTTCTGTTCATCAAAAACAGTTAACTATTAGTCAAAGATAACATAATTGAACACAAAATGCAGTTTTAAATGATGGTTTTTATTATTTAGTGAGAAAAAAAACTCCAAATCTACATGGCCCTGTGTGAAAAAGTGATTGCCCCCCATTGTTAAAAAATAACTTAACTGTGGTTTATCACACTTGAGTTCAATTTCTGTAGTCATCCCCAGGCCTGATTACTGCCACACCTGTTTCAATCAAGAAATCACTTAAATGGGAGCTATCTGACACAGAAGTAGACCAAAAGCACCTCAAAAGCTAGACATCATGCCAAGATCCAAAGAAATTCAGGAACAAATGAGAACAAAAGTAATTGAGATCTATCAGTCTTGTAAAGGTTATAAAGCCATTTCTAAAGCTTTGGGACTCCAGCGAACCACAGTGAGAGCCATTATCCACAAATGGCAAAAACATGGAACAGTGATGAACCTTCCCAGGAGTGGCCGGACGACCAAAATTACCCCAAGAGCGCAGAGAAAACTCATCCGAGAGGCCACAAAAGACCCCAGGACAACATCTAAAACCTTACTTGCCTCAATTAAGGTCAGTGTTCACGACTCCACCATAAGAAAGAGACTGGGCAAAAACGGCCTGCATGGCAGATATCCAAGGCGCAAACCACTTTTAAGCAAAAAGAACATTAAGGCTCGTCTCAGTTTTGCTAAAAAAACATCTCAATGATTGCCAAGATTTTCCTTTTGGGAAAATACCTTGTGGACGGACGAGACAAAAGGTGAACATTTTGGAAGGTGCGTGTCCCGTTACATCTGGCGTAGAAGTAACACAGCATTTCAGTAAAAGAACATCATACCAACAGTAAAATGTGGTGGTAGTGTGATGGTCTGGGGTTGTTTTGCTGCTTCAGGACCTGGAAGGCTTGCTGTGATAGATGGAACCATGAATTCTACTGTCTACCAAAAAATCCTGAAGGAGAATGTCCGGCCATCTGTTCGTCAACTCAAGCTGAAGCGATCTTGGGTGCTGCAGCAGGACAATAACCCAAAACACACCAGTAAATCCACCTCTGAATGGCTGAAGAAAAACAAAATGAAGTGTCACAAAATGCATCTGCTGGCAATTTCCTGAACTATTGATGAACTTTCTCCATTTCGCCAGCAGATGTCCTCCGTGTCCTCAGTGTTTGCAGCAGCCAGAAATATTCTCTGCCACCAGCAGAGGTCTCACTCACAGAAACTGTTATTGCAGATTTAATGAGGGCAGGTCTGTGATCACCTGGACTCAATTGTTTGTGTAAGCTGTTTAACAGTTTAGTTGCATAACTCTGTACATGAGCTTAATGTACAACATTTATGCTGTTTATCTCTTGAGTAGAGATGTAGCGAACGGTTCCCGAACCGTTCGCCGGCGAACATCTCTGAATGCATGGGGCTTTTACTACTTCCGGGTCGCTCTGACCCGGAGTAGTACGCCTGCGCTGCCCGGCGAAGCGCGTCCTAGATCGCGCTCCTGTTGCCGGGCACTCTCTGCGCATGTGCGTGACGTCATGAACGACGTCACGCACATGCGCAGAGAGTGCCCGGCAACAGGAGCGCGATCTAGGACGCGCTTCGCCGGGCAGCGCAGGCGTACTACTCTGGGTCAGAGCGACCCGGAAGTAGTAAAAGCCCCAGAGATGTTCGCCGAGCGAACAGTTCGCAACATCTCTACTCTTGAGACTGTTTACAATAAATCTTTATATTTATTCCTTTAATTCCAGTTTCAGTGTTTCTTGCATAGTGACAGAACAATCCTCCTTGCCACTCCCTTGCATTGCATACCAATGCATTAGAATCATGACATGAAGACTTTGGAGTGGTCTAGTCAAAGTCCTGACCTGAATCCTATTGAGATGTTGTGGCATGACCTTAAAAAGGCGGTTCATGCTAGAAAACCCTCAAATAAAGCTGAATTACAACAATGCTGCAAAGATGAGTGGGCCAAAATTCCTCCAGAGCGCTGTAAAAGACTTGTTGCAAGTTATCGCAAACGCTTGATTGCAGTTATTGCTGCTAAGGGTGGCCCAACCAGTTATTTGGTTCAGGGGGCAATTTCTTTTTTACACAGGGCCATGTAGGTTTTGAGTTTTTTTTTCTCACTAAATAATAAAAGCCATCATTTAAAACTGCATTTTGTGGTCAATTATGTTATCTTTGACTAATAGTTAACGTTTTTTGATGAGCAGAAACATTTAAATGTGACAAACATGCAAAAGAATAAGAAATCAGGAAGGGGGCAAATAGTTCTTCACATCACTGTATAACCACATTCAAAATATGTGAAAGAGTGAAACCTACCAGAAGAAATTCAAGTTAACATTAATATTCTCTGGAAAAAACTGTCCCAATCATTCCTGCTGTATCATTGGTTAGGACAGGAACCCTGACATAAGCCTCTTTGAATTTCACCTAGATCCTCTTATTGATGCATGGATCTGGACCATTGATAATCCTTCCCATTAAAGGATTCTATTTGGTTCATTCAGAGCAGTGGACCTATGAAAGTCGTGTCAGGCAATTAAAAAGCCCTCATTACTAAGAATCCATCCTAGTCAGTGTTGTGGCCATATAGATCGATATTGGGAGGGGTAGAAAGGGATTAATTTAAGAATTCCTGAAGACCCCAGAGGATCACAAAGGTTGAAACAGCTCATATTTACCTGGATTGTGGCAAGTGACATTATTAAAACGTTTTTCCTCTTGGTATGTGTCAGGTTATTATTTACAAATGTATTCCCACATAAAGACTGGGAGAACACAAATTGCATGCAGACTGAAGCGGGAACCCAGCGCTGCAGGGTGCCAATGTACTCATTTCCCTGGAAGGGGTGGATATCCGGAGCCCCTTTATTATTGAATTCCTCCTATACTTTGTTACGACGTTATTCTAGAATTTCACATTAATTATTCACTGCTGGGCAAGAGCAGAAGCAAGCAGTTATCTGCGGAGGAGGTATTGGGCCTATATGCCATCCATGTCAGTGATCTCCAAGCATTCAACAGGGTCCAAAAGATGATAGAAATGTATGCTTTTATTTTCAGTGTCTGTAGTTGATATTTCTGTATGTGAGTGGGAAGAAGGCAAATGCTGATTCCGGTAGTGGCTTGCTCGGCACTTCAATGAAAATCCTTTTTTTAGGAAGTTTTGTCAGAATTTTGCTATGCTAGATTGCTCCATTAAGCTTTTAGGATTACCAGAATGAATGGTGATCTCACCAGTGACCTGCTTACACCCTCTTCGTCTTGGAACTGAAGATCGGCCAACAGCTTAGTGGGGCAGTGAGGCAAGAAAAAACCCAGAGCTGGACACCTTATTCCCTACTCCTGCCATGAAGCGAGACACCCATGTGACTGAGCACCGACGCAAGCAGACATTCTCAACCCGTGCTGTGAACCTGTGCCCAGTCAGTGAAACTGAACTTCTTCACTTCACTACCCAGTAACATGACTACTGACTAAAAGTGCAGCACAGTTCAGGAGTGAGGTGATGGCACCTTCTGTCAGAAGCCCATCACACAGGTGGCTTGCTCTGTGGCAGTCTTGTGCAGCACTCACCAGCAGAGCTTGCTTTTATCTGTGTAGAAGACCCTTCATTAGCGTATGTCCAAGAAATCATTTTTGAGGTAGTTAGTCTCAGGCCTTTCTACTCACAACAGATTTTCAGAGCTGCAGGATGTGATTTTTATCAAACAGCTGTTTGATCAACAGGGTTTTTTTCTGAGCTAATGAACTGAATAAACCTTTGTCCAGGGGCACATACTCCTTACACTAACTTTCCTCTTACCCTACACCTAACAGTACCTGTCCCTTGCATCTCATCTCCTACCAGTGATTTGTCGAGTCCTTCTACTTTGTCGAGTTGAACTACGTGGTCTATAGTTTATTGGGTTGTACTACTAGATAGATGAAGTGAGGGAATACCTAGGTGATCTAATGGTCTCACTAACATCAGTTTACCTCGGACCTCTGCCTGATGCTAACCTCTCCTCCCACTTCTCCACTTCTAAAACTAATTTCGCCACTGCTAACACTAAACCTCCACACTACTAACACTAACCTGCCTTTAAAAGTACCCCTATAGGAAAAATATCGACAAACCAGTGGAGAGATATGAGAAGGATTCTACTGAGCATGCACAGATGGGGTTGTAGCATGCCTAGATAAGAGGTATACTTTGGCACCACAGAGTCTGGTGCCACAGTTAAAGAAAACTTGTGAGAATTTTGGGGGGAACAAAATCGTATACCTACCTTAGTAGAGGGAAGCCTCCTCTACCAGAGGCTTCCCATGTCTTCCTACTGACCTCCGATCCAACGATGGGAGACTCCCTAAAGCTCAAGGATGTGTTCTCACAGTAGCATGGACCGGCTTGGGCTTTGGAGGAAAAAGCAGAGCCTGATAGGATCTCTGCTACTGGGCAGGCACAGGTTGACAAGGGACAGCACTGGAACACTGGATTAAGGAAGACTGGCAAGCCTCTGGATTATCCAGAGGCATCCCTCTAGTGAGGGGAGTACCCATTTGGGGCACTTTTTTTGCTACAGCTACACTGTAACATAGCAGCACGGCACCCCCATTACTTGCCTCGGCCCAGGGCAACTGTTGGCAACTCATTCAGCTGGTCTGCTTCATGTCATTTGTAAAATAGGAAACTTAGCTGCATGAATCCTGTTTGACACAAATAGTAATATTTGGGCAATCTGCTTACTAAGCTATCCGTTGGCATTTTTAGTGAGTTAAAGGATAAGCTAGGAAGCCAAGTGGCCACCGCGAAACAGTAGCAGTCACATGACAGCCACTGTTCAGCTCAAAATGAAAGTATTCCAGTTCAAACTTCAACATGTATCCCATACTCTGGGAAAACATATGTTATATTGGTGTCAATTTACTGAGGAACGTTAATCTGAGCGTTAATAGATAGCCACGCTCAGATTACCAGCATTACGCACTATATTCATGCACCAATAACAATTTAACATATATAAATATAGTGGGTTGCGCAAATTGTGTAAATACCGATAATCATAAGGGACCTGATTCACAAAGATTTTCTATTAAAATATCTCACCTTACTTATTAACTCACAATTTATTTCTCCTTAAATGACTTAACTCATGATGTAGCTCCCCTTATCTAACTTAAAGAGGAACTCCAGCCTAAACAAACATACTGTCATTACGTTACATTAGTTATGTTAATTAAAATAGATAGGTAATATAATCTCTTACCCACACTGTTTTAAAAGAACAGGCAAATGTTTGATTTCATGATGGCAGCCATCTTTTTGGTTGAAAGGAAGTGACAGGGAGCATGAGACACAGTTCCAACTGTCCTGTGTCCTGAGCACCTCATCCAGTTGCTAGGCAACGTGAACAACAACATAGGAAATCCCATCATGCTCTGCACAGCATCAGGGAAAAAAAGCCCGGGCTTTTTTTCTTTGATGGGTGGAGCTTAGCTATAAATGCAGCTGAAAATGATGCTTTGATAAGAAAAACAAAGTTCTGATGCTGTGAAACTGTTAAAGAAACACCAAGCCTTTTCAGTTCTGCTGAGTAGATTTTTAGTCCACTTTAACTCACAATTTAGCTCTCCTTAACTGACATAATTTATTGTATAACTTTACTTAACTGACTTAAATCATGATTTAGCTCTCCTTATCTATTTATCTCATGATCTATCTCTCCTTATGTGTTTATCTCATGCATTAGCACTCCTTACAGTTAAGGTGAAAAATAAGTAACCTTTGTGAATCAACCCCCAAGTGTGCTACCTGCATACGTTAAGATTCATGTTTTTTAGTGAAACTATGTGGAATAGTTTGAGTTGTTGAATCTAGTTATAATAATGATAATGTGGCTCTGATCAATACTATGTTATAGTTGTGTTACTGATTTTACCTCTGTTTAAAGATACTGGCATGTCACTGCCATTGATTACAGGCCGACATGAGTCATCACTAGCCCTAGACACAATTCACAACAAGAAAGAAGAGAATGTATATGATAAGAAAGGATTCCAGGAGCAGCACACCCTGGAGTTAATTTGCTGGCAGTATAGGCACAAAGTAACAGCATATGAGGGTCAGCATGCCAGTATTAGAAGGCGGGGCTTAAATCCATAATACAAATAGATTCCATTAGTAACAGTAATCAGGGCCCCCATTTTAATTCATTTTGGGGAGATTTCAGCATAAATACGCTTGATTTCACTCAAGCTGAGACAGAAAACTTTTTCCCCTCTTTCCTTTGTGCTGACGGAGAGGCAGTCGGCATCCCTCCTCTCCATTCTTAAATATCAGGCCCGCCGAGGTATCACCGCCTCAGCGCTCGCGACCATAAATCCAGCAGTCAGGATATTCTGTAGAAGCCGATGGAACAGGAACATTTTTCAAAGTCAGCAGCAGCTTCCGCCAAGCTCTGCATCTTCGCTCTGCCATGGGAGTAAAATGTGCTTCTTTTATCTGCTAAATCACTGTAGCGCTCCTCTGTGGCTCTTCTCGGTGCCAGATCTCCATGCGCCGCTGCCAGGACGCCCGGCATCGCTGCCAAGACCAAGATAAATCTCTTCATTATTGGCATCTGTTATGCCCTGTTTCTCTCCGCTCCTTTTTTTTCTCCCTCTCTTCACGTTCCCTAGTTGCTTCCATCTCCTTGATTCTTGTCACTGCCTGTCTGCGCACGTTGTTGGACGGCGGTAACGCTCCCGTGCATGCCACGGCCAGGTGTTTGGGTACGCTGGCAAGCTGTGTTAGTAAATATTTTCTAGAAAGGATTTACAAGCAGATGCCAGAGAGACGTCTGGGGCTGAAACGGGGCTGGCGATGGTCTTGTAGTTCACTTTGTTTTATATCATTGCTCGAATTCTAGAGAAGGAATTTTATATAATTGATACAGCTCGCCCATTACCCTTGGGTGCCCATGCAGAGACAGAGCCTTCTAATGAGCCTTAGTGACACTACAGCCATGTGCACACTTTGGATAAATGTAATCATAATTATTACTTTGGGTGACTGTTTCTGCCAGTTCAATGTTCAGATGTGTGCAGCAGGGCTCTCTAATGAACAGCACATTTTGTCCTGATATTGTAACGATCGGTATCAGCACACAGAGAGAATCTGATTATTGGCGATCTGCAGTATCACCAAGAATGCAGATATATACCCGATTATTGATGATCTGCAGTATCACCGATAATCCGATATATTGCTAACCTCTGGGCACCAGCAAGGAATACAATAAAGACAGTAATATAAATCACAGAAGTGTGGAAATATCCACCACACGGCGATTCCTCAGAGGTGTGGTTACCTCTGAATGGGAAGCCCGTGCGTGAGATCCTCTAACCAGGCAGAGTGAGGAATCTCGACCCCTAGCAGTAATCGTCTGCTTGGGGCAGTCGTCTCGGAGAGGCAAGCCTCAGAGATAACCCTCCAGTGGGAGACGTTCCACTGAAGGGAGAATGGTCAGACAAGCAGAGGTTTAGCAACAGAGATGACAGATAAAGTACAAAGACAGAAGGCTGATTCGGTATCCAAGGCAAGCAGGGTCTGGCAACGGTATATCAGATATGCGAGGTACCGAATCTGAAGACAGAGGAGTAGTCAGAAACGCAATAAGTCATAACAGATATCAAACAATGCCTAGACTGAGTGCGAGGTCCTTGGTCTCAGCACCCTGGAACTAGTCTGAATAATAACACAGATTAACAGTACAAGTAACTGGCTAAGTGTGAATTCCCAGGGCCACCTGGTTCTAACACACTGTAGGATCTGACTAAAGGTCTGAGTGCTTCCACGTAGTGATCGCAACGGCAGACAACCAGCAACTGACAAGCAAGCTGTATATATAGTTGCATGACTCTGCCGCCCCGCCCGAACCACTCAGCCAATCAGGAGTCCAGCAGGAATCAGCTGATCATCCTGATCAGCTGACACATCTCCTGCTGGCATAAAGGTCCTGCCTTCTGGCGCGCACGTAGCCCTAAACCTGTGTGAACTAACAGGCTCAGCCACACCAGCTGCATGCTGCTGCGTGCAAACCGCCGCGCTGGACGCGGAATCAGCCGCCTGACTGTTGTTGCATGCGGCGGCTTTTCCGCGTTCCACTCTGCCGCCAGACACACGCTTCCGCGTGCAAACCGCTGCACTGGACGCGGAATCAGCCGCCTGCTCAGTAGTACTCGCGGCAGCTTTTCCGCGATCTCTCACAGATATGATGGGATGAAATTTAAGTGGAGTGGTTCCCACATGAGGGCACTCTGAACCAGGGGCACCTCTAGCCATTTTGTCACTCCAGGTGAGAAAACCTATGGCACCCAATTGTGTTCCAGAATAAAAATAATCGTAATGCGGCAATGTTTCATCAGAAAATAATCGTGATGTGGACAGCATTTCACCAGAAAATAATCGTAATGTGGGCAGCGTTTCACCAGAAAATAATTGTAATGTGGGCCTCGTTTCACCAGAAAATAATCGTAGTGCAGCAATGTTTCACTAGAAAATAATTCTAATGTGGGCAGCGTTTCACCAGAAAACAATTGTAATATAAGCAGCGTTTCACCAGAAAATAATCGTAATGCAGCAATGTTTCACCTGAAAATAATTGTAATATGGGCAGCGTTTCACCAGAAAACAATTGTAATATGGGCAGCGTTTCTCCAGAAAATAATCGTAATGCAGCAATGTTTCACCAGAAAATAATCATAATGCAGCAATGTTTCACTACAAAACAATTGTAATGTGGGCAGCGTTTCACCAGAAAACAATTATAATGTGGGCAGCGTTTCACCAGAAAATAATCGTAATGCAGCAATGTTTCACTAGAAAATAATCATAATGTGGCAATCTTTCACCAGAAAATAATCGTAATGCAGCAATGTTTCACCAGAAAATAATCGTAATGTGGGTACCGTTTCACCAGAAAATAATCGTAATGCAGTAGTGTTTCACTAGAAAATAATCGTAATGTGGGCAGCGTTTCACCAGAAAACAATTGTAATGTGGCAGCGTTTCACCAGAAAATAATCGTATTACAGCAATGTCTCACTAGAAAATATAATGTGGCAATGTTTCAACAGAAAATAATCGTAATGTGGGCAGCGTTTCACCAGAAAATAATTTGCACTTGTAAAAAAAAATGTACCCATCTGCAGAAGACTCCTCTCCCGACGCGCAGCTCCCCCGAGGATGTTCACAACTCCCGCGCTGACACTGCAGAGCAGGACTACGGGAAGATGGCGCCCAAAAGCCCTGTCTCCAGTGCAGGGCTTCGGACACCATGTTCCCGTAGAATCCTGCAGGCTGAGGTGGGCAACGGGTAGTCCACCAGAGGGTCCCACAATCTGGCAGGGAAGTGGGCACGGTCCCCCACCCTCATGTGGCAGCACCCCCCACACAGCGCCCCAGGTGGCTGCCTGGTGCCCCTGCTCTGAACGTATCCAAGCTTGTCAGATGTGTTCTCATTGCCATGTTCTTCTCCGTGTACTAGCAGGGCCGTAATACGCATGTGTGAGTACCTTATATCTTATGCATTACGCCTCTGTTGGGAGGTTGTTTTTAGTTTTTATGTTCACATAAAATGATTTTTAGGAGAGCAACCAACATATCCAGTTTTCATGTGGTCTGGACCCGAGCAGAGACAGATGTCTCCCCGCAAGTCTTAAAGTATACCCAAGGCAGACGCTAACAAAAAAAATAAATACTTACCTATGAAGAGTGATGTCTCTGTATCCTCCATAGGCTCCCTGTATCCTCCTTGCTCCCACCATTGTCACACGCAGACCCCGGGAACATATCCACCAAGGCCTTGTTGAGTACGGCCATGGCTCAGTGCCTGTGCAGTAAGAGGAGCCACCTGTCTAGGAGCAACTCCCTGCTACTGCGCAGGTGCGGCCGTACTCTCACATTGCCTGTGCTTGTGCATGAGAAAGAGTGTTGTCGCAAACTTCCAGAGGGTCCCGGGCAGCGCCGGTGATCCCAAGGAGGACACAGGAAGCCTCTAGAGGATCCAGAGGCTTCACTCTTCATAGTTAAATATGTATTTTTCTTGTTAGCATCCACCTTGGGGTCTCTTTAAGAAGGGGTGGATCTACCATGATGCAGCCTGAAGCACCTGCTTTAGGTGCCAGATTACCTGGGGGTGGCATGGTCATGAGCAGGGAAGCAGGCATGGAAGGGGTGACAACCCCCTCCCCCCCCCCAGCAGAGGTGGGGAGGGGGGTCGACATCATACGAGTCCTGCAGGTAAACAGGAAATAGAGAGGAGCCGGCTACTGAGAAGCATGGACATATAGCATGGAGCAGGTGACACATTTACAAAACGCACCGCTGTGCCAGCTCTGCAGGGGGACACAGGAGGGGGGGCCCATGGTGCGGGAGGGAGGTATGATGTTGGTGCCACCCATTCCAATCCCTGCAATGGTGGGACGGCAGCAAAAAGATGGCAGCCCTGTCTTTAGGTGTGGTTGCTTTAGACCACTTCTTTTTTTACTTCGTTTACATTTTTCATAAATCTTTCTTAACACACTACACTATATAGGCTCCTGGTTGTCTTGTGTGTTTTCTTGTTCTGGTTAGTCCCATTGCCCAGTGACCATATCACTCAAATAGAAATTTTAACTGGCTGACAATCGGAATGAAAAGATAATTTTTAATAATTATAGATAAAAGACTTGGGGAACACTGATCTATGCTTGCTGCAACTTCATAAGAAAAGTGTAATTTCCCTTTAAGGTGTACAGTACAAAGGTGTGGGGGTGTTCCTGTCTCCTGCTTCAGTACAGAGACTTCTCCCACACTTGTCACATTGTCTTCACACCAATACAGCAGCCAGAGGGACGAGTTTCAGAGCAAGTGTATGAAAGCAACACAATTGTGTGGGCTTCCCCCTCCCCGTACAGTTGCTGCTGCAGAGAGGCAGACAGCAGTCTGAGTGCGCACATTGCGGGTGGCTAAGGCACCTGACAGTGTTCAGTGACTATGTGATTGTATAACACTCCTGTATTTATAGAAAGCTCTGCCTGACACAAGAGGCATGACATAACCTGGGTGCAGGAAGCATTGCACAGCCGGCACAGCTCATCTGATAACAATCGGTTTCTAATTGAATAAAGAGGAACTCCAAGGACGCTTTTTAGAGCAAGCTTTATGTAGAAGGCTTTTTCTAAATGAAAAATATATATTTTGAAAGGCTCCAGGACTGTCATAAAATACTGTATATGAAAACAAAAAAGCTGCTGGTACCCTTAAAGTGGACCTGAACTCAAAATGTCCTCTCTGCTCTAAAATATACAAATAATAACCTTCAGGGCTCGTTTCCACTATCGCGAATCTGCATGCGTCCAACGCATGCAGATCCGCACATGTAATACAAGTGGATGGGCCTGTTTCCACTGTAGCGTTGTTGAGGTGCGTTTTTTTCAGCGTGAAAAAAACGCACAAAAGAGCCAACGATTTTGCCTGCGTCGGGAATCCGTGCGAATCGCCGCTAATGTATTTAATAGTAAAAACGCATGCGTTTGTTACATGCGTTTTTACCCGCGATTTCGCGTGCGATTTCGCACCTTTTTCAATTTTATTTAGCCCTGGCAGTGTCATGGTTAATTTCGCATGGCACCCTGCCATGCGAAATCGCATGCGAAATCGCGGGTAAAAACGCATGTGGAAACGCATCCGCATGCGTTTTTACAAGCGTCGGAATGCGGCCGAAATCGCGTCGCAACAGTGGGAACGAGCCCTCAAACAAAAACATTTCTTTGTTACAGCTGATACAAATACTAAAATAATTCTGCACTGTTTCTACTTCCTGGTTCATGGAAGCAGACATATTGTTAACACCCTGTGCTTTCAAATGAGCTTATCTGCTTATCTGCCATAGGCAGTCATGTGACACAGGTGGGAGATTACAACTTGTGATTAGACACAGATAACGGGTAATTAAACAGGCTAAACTCTCTAAATACACACAGGGTGCATTTCTCTCTGCTTTCCTTCTCTCCTGTGCAAGAGTTCCAGTCCAGGGCCCTTTTCCACCAGCGCAAACTGAATCGCAAAAACGCAAACCGCTAGCGATTTTACAATCGCTACGGTTTGCTTTTTAACATAGGAATCGCGGTAGGTCATTTCCACTACCGCGATTTGTTTTTGCCGGGAACGCGAACGCGCGGCGGAGCGATATTTGCCGCGATTTTGCTATGCAGTGCATAGCATAGCAAAATCGCGGCCGCGAATGTCGGGGAATCGCCGGTGATTGCGATTCAGCAATCGCTAGCGTTCAGCGTGAACGCTAGCGATTGCTAGTGGAAAAGGGCTGGTTCACACAGATGTTTTGGTGGCATTTAACGTGGCAGTTTAAAAGTAATGTTTTAAGGGATCTACTGCCGTCTCATGCAAGTGAATTGGAGCGTTTAGTAGGAGCTTTTTCAGGCTTTCATGAAAGCCTGTCAGTAGATCCCATCTTGTTTCGTCTCAAAAGCAACATGCAGCTTCTAGAAGTCGTTTGCTTTTTTTGGCGTTGCGTTTGAATGTCAGCAAAAGCCATCAAAAAGCCCAAATTCCAGCCCTTTCTCTACTCCCACTCCTGAAAAAAGCTACCATAAGCCCAGAAAACGATACACTCTCCTGAAAGCCATTAAAAGCCTTCAAAAGACATTAAAGAGTAACTGTTAGCTCTGCGGTGGCGGCGCTGGAAGTGCTCCCGCTCTCTCTCCGTGTCAGAGCGGTCAGCTGTTTGGGGTGAAAATATATCGGCACCTGGTCCTGGGGGGGAGAGGGGGGTCGGGCAGACATGGGCATGCTCTGCATGCTCAGCAGTATCTGTTATGCGGCTTTGCGTCCTGGGGAAAAGGCTACATAGGAAAAAAATTAGATTGATTTTTAACTTCTGCATTGCCTTTTTGGCTCCCTTAAAAAGTAAATAAAACATTTCAATAGAGATTTAAATTTCAGTGTTTTGGAAAACCCAGGCTTGAACTAAGCAGTTTTAGCTCATCAAAATGGGTTTTTGTCCAGCCCTCTCAGTGTTATGGAACGCACTGTGCTCTGTGGAAGCGCTCTGCCCCCTCAGCTGTGTCTTTCTGTTCTGCAATCAGTAGCCAAGGACCAAGCGAGTGAGGTATGGTCTGGTATTCGTTGAGGAACTGATCTGCTGACAAAACAATTAAAGTTGATTTGGATTATACATTTAATGACTAACTGTAAAGGGGCCCATACACTGGTCGATTTCAACTATCAATTGATTCTATCAAATCTATCGATCAATCGATTTGCTGCCGATTTCAATCGCTTTGATCTACCTGACAAGATGGAAAATCTAGGTCGATCGGCTGTGGCAGCAGATCGATGGCCCATAGAGTTGCATTGAATCTAATGGTCCAATAATGCATTTAGATCAATTTCCAATAGATTTTATTCTAAAGTCTATTGGAAATCTGTTCCTAGTGTGTGGCACACATCAGATAGATTCCTGTCAGATTCGACTTGACAGAAACCTATCTGATGGTTGAATCTGCTGCAAAAGTGTATGGCCACCTTAAATGGGTTTTCTTGTAAACTTTTAATCCGTTGTTTCTTCAGACATGATATCAAAATGGATTAGAACCATTAACTGATAGATTTCAGGCAGAACCATCAACTGATGGATTTTATGCTGTGAATACACGGTTCCATTCTGAGCCATTTAGATGGCTCGATAGATCATTTCCGACACCTCCGATCTCCCGTCCGATCAATTAGCTGCTCGATTCTGCATGGAGGACAATGGGAAAAGATAAGAAAAACGAGCCAAAGATAAGAGAATCGCTTGCAGAATCGAGCGGGCAAAACGATCGGGCTGGAATCGGGCAGCAAAATTGAGCCGTGTATGCCCAGCATTAGGCAGATGTAGAAGTCAGCATTGTGTATGCAAAGGTATGTGGCCTGTTATTGGCCATGAGGAAGACCCCCATCATTGCACAGTCCACCTTTTCTGTCATCCAGCCTGCATGGTTGTAAATTAATGATTCAATAAAGTTACCGTAAGTTGGTGGACTTTGCTGCAGGGCTGTGGAGTCAGTACCAAAAAATCATCCGACTCCGACTCCTCAGTTTATGAAACCTCTGACTCCAGGTACACAAATTTGCTCCGACTCCTCAGTATAATTTTTACAAAGGCTATGGATTTGGTTAAAAAATCTTTCGACTCCTGTTTATTGAAACCACCGACTCCGACTCCAGGTACCCAAAATTGCTTCAACTCCGACTCCACAATTTTAATTGTATTTCAAAAATAAATGTGATTATTTTTTTTATTTTTTTATATCCCACTCTACACACACTTGCCCAGTACATGCCCAGTACCAAAAATACCTAAGGCTGGATTTCCACAGGGTTGCCGAATCTGTTTCTTAAACATATGCAGCACTCTTGCTGATGCTAATTCACATCCGAATCAATATAGCCGTGCCATTCCACGGTGATTGGGATTCGGAAGCGTTGTGCAGAAAACTGCAGCAGGCATCATTTTTTCCCCTCACTTTGTTCCAGCTCTGATGCGTGTGGGAAAATACTGTGATTTGGCTGCAGTGGAAACAAGCCCTAAGGAAAAGTGTTTGGTTGTCGTCCCACTCTATAGCGGCATGTTATTTTTTCTGATAAATGCTGGCAGTCACCTACATCTGAGGCAGTGTGACAGTGGATAGGGAAATGTGCACACGTGTATCTTTCCCTATTCTTTTCAGTGGAACTGATTTCATCCCTGGACTGCAGGTTGCCTGCACTTTGGTGCTACGTCTCCTCCCCATGGACGCTATGCAATAGGACCTTACACAGCAGTCAAGGCAGACTAAACCAGTGGACCACAATCTGCTTCAGCTTTTAGTAAATCAGGCTCAGAGAGTCTTTCTTTAGATCCATTTTGCCACTGTATTTTGCAAGTTTAGGCAGGAAGTAGAACTGTGACTGATGTTTAAAGAAAAAACCTGTAGCAGCATCGTCCCTCTTGTTTTTGCCCTCTTGAATGTATATCGGCCCTAATTAGGAAAAAGTTAAGTGCTTGCCTCTGATTGTACCACAAAAGCCACCCTAATGTCATCGGTGAAAAGATTCATCAGAGACCCTTGTGATTGTCGGCTGCTGACGACGAAGCTTGATTGCAGCCGCCGAGGCGTGATGGGCACGCTCCCAGGCTGTCTGCGAAGGGTTAACGAGCGCAATTTGTTAACGCTTCTAAATCACGACCAGACAATCCAGCAAGATGACATTAAGTGCAGATTTTTTTTTTTCATACGGATATTGAATAATGTTTCCCAGAAAAGTGAGGTGCTTGTTTTAGTAAATTGTAAATTCAGTTTTTTCTCTCTTTTTTTTAAAGTGCCACTTTAGCAAGGTAGATGCTTCACTGGCTTTTACATGATGAAGTACTTTGGGTAAAAATCAGAAAGGGCCATTAATTGTAACGTTTCTTCATCTTCTGTGTGATCAGGGGAAACGTTCCTTTTCACTGGAGGTGCTGGAAAGAGCGAGAATGCTTGAGCTGATTACCAAATTGGTGCCTTTGTGCCTGTTGCACTCCAGGGGTGGGAAAGGTTGGTGGTCGTGGCAGGCGGAGGGGAAAAGAGTAACATGACAGGTGAGTAGGGGAGCAGGGGTGCTCAGATAGTACTTTTTAAAATCCGAATTGATCCGGATATCCAGATATCCGGATCTGGTTCGGATATCCAAATCTGACCTTTTAGATATCTGCGTGAATGCGGATATCCGGACGCATTATTCGCGGATATCCGACCTATTTGGAAATCTGTATCAAAAACCGGAAGTGCCCTTTAAAATGCTTCCAAACCGTTTTGGAAGGTGAAAAACACCCCCTCATTTTTCCTCCTCCTTGTTCATGGATCTTGTCTTCCAGGGATTTGTAGGATGTCAAAAACAAGCTCACATACATTGGCCAGGAATCAAACCCGGGTCAACTGCTTGAAATGCAGCTATGCTCACCACTATACTGCCACACAGTGAATGCTTCACTGTTGGGGAAAAAGTGGTGTTAAACTTCTTGGAGCAGACTTACTTCCTCCCTCCAAAAGACACACATACATCCCCATAAAATCATTTAGCAGCAACTGTGTGCACAGTCTCTGTGGCACAATTAGTTAGCGCATTTGTCTGTTAACCGAAAGGTTGGTGGTTCAAACCCACCCAGGGACGGCCTTGCCTTTTGTGTTCAACAGTTGTCTGAAGAGAACCCCAGATAGCCATTTAGCAGCAACTGCATGCACAGTCTCTGTGGCGCAATTGGTTAGCGCATTTGGCTGTTAACCGCAAGGTTGGTGGTTCAAACCCACCCAGAGACGGCCTTGCCTTTCGTGTTCAACAGTTGTCCAAAGAGAACCCCAGATAGCTATGCAGAATCATCTCTCTCTCCTCTCTCTCGGACTCGATGACATTGAACTGAATTTTCAGCTTAAAACCATCAACGGATACCGGCGGAACTTCACAGGCAATTTCAGTATTCCGCCGGATTGAAAAACCAATTCCGTTCTGACGGAACGGAATGACCAATTTCCGCCTGGAATCGCGGAAAATACAATTCCGCGGAAAGCGGTGACCATCCCTACTAGAGACAGATAGACGAATCTACATGGCTATCTGGGGTTCTCTTCGGACAACTGTTGAACACAAAAGGCAAGGCCGTCCCTGGGTGGGCTCGAACCACCAACCTTTCGGTTAACAGCCAAATGCGCTAACCAATTGCGCCACAGAGAATGTGCATGCAGTTGCTGCTAAATGGCTATCTGGGGTTCTCTCCGGACAACCGTTGAACACAAAAGGCAAAGCCATCTCTGGGTGGGCTTGAACCACCAACCTTTCGGTTAACAGACAAATGCGCTAACCAATTGGGCCACAGAGACTGTGCATGCAGTTGCTGCTAAATGATTTTATGGGGATGTATGTGTGTCTTTTGGAGGGAGGAAGTAAGTCTACTCCAAGAAGTTTAACACCACTTTTTCCTACAGCAAAGCATTCACTGTGTGGCAGTATAGTGGTGAGCATAGCTGCCTTCCAAGCAGTTGACCTGGGTTCGATTCCTGACCAATGTATGTGAGCTTGCTTTTGACATCCTACAAATCCCTGGAAGACGAGATCCATGAACAAGGAGGAGGAGGAGAGGGATGTTTACTTTGTAATCGATTTCGGATCCGGATATCTGCAATATCCACGGATATCCAGGTCATGCGTCCAAAAATCCACAGATAGCTATTCGGATTTTTTAAAAAAAAATCCGGAATCCGTATCCAAATCCGAATCGGATAGCTTAAAAAAGTTCGGATATCCGTGTTACCCCGATATCCGGAATCCGGATGAGCATCCCTGTAGGGGAGTTTGCAGAGTGTAAGGTAGCGGAGGTAGTTGGGTGGAGAATGTGTATCACAGGTAAAAGTACAAGCACTGGCAGTGGATGTATTAGCACAGGAGAGGGGCAGGGCAGCAGCAGACAGGGTGGAAAAGTGAGATGAATAGGAGAAGTATACAGTTGATGGGGGGGCACAGGTGAGGGGCAGGGCAGCACCAGATTGTGTGGGTGGATAGGAGAGATGAATTGGAGAAGTACACAGTTGATGGGGGAGCACATGTGAGGGGCAGGGCAGCAGCAAACTGTGTGGGTGGATTGGAGAGATGAATAGGAGAGGCATACAGTGAATGGGGGTGCACAGGTGAGGGGCAGGGCAGCAGCAGACTGTGTGGTTAGATAGTAGAGATGAATAGGAGAGGCATACAGTGGATGGAGGAGCCCAGGTGAGGGGCAGGACAGCAGCATACTGTGTGGGTGGATTGGAGAGATGAATTGGAGAGGCATACAGTGAATGGGGGTGCACAGGTGAGGGGCAGGGCAGCAGCAGACTGTGTGGTTAGATAGTAGAGATGAATAGGAGAGGCATACAGTGGATGGAGGAGCCCAGGTGAGGGGCAGGACAGCAGCATACTGTGTGGGTGGATTGGAGAGATGAATTGGAGAGGCATACAGTGAATGGGGGTGCACAGGTGAGGGGCAGGGCAGCAGCAGGCTATGTGGTTAGATAGTAGAGATGAATAGGAGAGGCATACAGTGGATGGAGGAGCCCAGGTGAGGGGCAGGACAGCAGCATACTGTGTGGGTGGATTGGAGAGATGAATAGGAGAGGCATACAGTGAATGGGGGTGCACAGGTTAGGGACAGGGCAGAAGCAGACTGTGTGGGTGGATGGGAGGGATGAATAGGATTAGCATACAGTGGATGGCGGAGCACAGTTGAGGGTCAGGGCTGGAGAAGACTGTGTGGGTGGATTGGAAAGATGAATAGGAGAAGCATACAGTGGATGGGGCAGCACAGGTGAGGGGCAGGGCAGCACAGGTAAGGGGCAGGGCAGCAGCAGACTGTGTGGGTGGATGGGAGAGCTGAATTAGGCATTATTACGCAGCCCCCTGCTCAGTACAGATAGCCTGATGTGACCCCAGTATTAGGAAGCCCCCTCCTCAGTACAGATAGCCCGATGTGACCCCAGTATTAGGCAGCCCCCTCCTCAGTATAGGTAGCCTGATGTGCCTTCAATATTTGGCAGCCCCCTCCTCAGTATAGATAGCCTGATGCGCCACATGTATTAGGCAGCCTCCTCCTCAGTATAGATAGCCAGATGTGCCCTCAATATTAGGCAGCCCCCTCCCCAGTATAGGTAGCTTGATGCGCCACATGTATTAGGCAGTCCCCTCCCCAGTATAGGTAGCCTGATGTGCCCCCAGTATAAAGCAGCACCCTACCCAGTATAGATAGCCAGATGTGCCCTCAATATTTGGCAGCCCCCTCCTCAGTATAGGTAGCCTGATGCGCCACATGTATTAGGCAGCCCCCTCCTCAGTATAGGTAGCCTGATGCGCCACATGTATTAGGCAGCCCCCTCCTCAGTATAGGTAGCCTGATGTGCCCCCAGTATAAGGCAGCACCCTACCCAGTATAGATAGCCAGATGTGCCCTCAATATTAGGCAGCCCCCTCCCCAGTATAGGTAGCTTGATGCGCCACATGTATTAGGCAGCCTCCTCCTCAGTATAGATAGCCTGATGCGCCACATGTATTAGGCAGCCCCCTCCTCAGTATAGGTAGCCTGATGCGCCACATGTATTAGGCAGCCCCCTCCTCAGTATAGGTAGCCTGATGTGCCCCCAGTATAAGGCAGCACCCTACCCAGTATAGATAGCCAGATGTGCCCTCAATATTAGGCAGCCCCCTCCCCAGTATAGGTAGCTTGATGCGCCACATGTATTAGGCAGCCCCCTCCTCAGTATAGGTAGCCTGATGTGCCACCAGTATTAGGCAGCCTCCTCCTCAGTATAGGTAGCCAGATGTGCCCCCAGTATTAGGCAGCCTCCTCCTCAGTATAGATAGCCAGATGTGCCCTCAATATTAGGCAGCCCCCTCCCCAGTATAGGTAGCTTGATGCGCCACATGTATTAGGCAGTCCCCTCCCCAGTATAGGTAGCCTGATGTGCCCCCAGTATAAAGCAGCACCCTACCCAGTATAGATAGCCAGATGTGCCCTCAATATTTGGCAGCCCCCTCCTCAGTATAGGTAGCCTGATGCGCCACATGTATTAGGCAGCCCCCTCCTCAGTATAGGTAGCCTGATGCGCCACATGTATTAGGCAGCCCCCTCCTCAGTGTAGATAGCCTGATGTGCCACCAGTATTAGGCAGCCCTCTCCCCAGTATAGGTAGCCTGATGAACCCCCAGTGTAAGGCAGCACCCTACTCAGTCTCGATAGCCAGATGTGCCACCAGTATTAGGTCACCTCCCCTCATTTGCAGAGTCCCAAGTGCGAAGCATTCTTGTAGCTATTGCTCACCTGTCAGTGCTTCCGTGATCCCTCTTTAGCCTGTCGCAGCATCTCTATGACTCCCTTCCGTGGCGCACATAATGAGAGATGTCACTAGAGGGAGTCATAGAGGTGAGACGCTGCGACGGGCTGATGAGGGATCCCGCAGTGGTGGCAGTTACAAACACTCTCTGCTCACATGACTCTGCCTTGGCACTATTTGTGAGATGTGGGAGATAACTGAAGTGTCCGAAAGGAAATCGTCACAAACATGAGGAAAACATACAAACTCCATGCAGACATTGTCCATTTAAAGCTAGGAGTCTTGTGCTAGGAGGCATGAGTACTGAAGAAGATAGATAGATAGATAGATAGATAGATAGATAGATAGATAGATAGATAGATAGATAGATAGACATGGTATATGAAGTAATTTCTCTCGTGCACTGCGGTCTGTCTGTGTATGCGAGTCGGTGTAATCGCTGATCACTGCAGCATCTTCAGGGTGTCTCCTGGTCGGGGGGAGAGACAGATTTTTTTTCTCCCCGCCGTGTTTACAATGTCTGACTCCTACACTTAAAGTCGTGTGCTGTCTCCATGGTTACCATGTGTCCTACATGGCGTACGCCACCGAGTCAGCCCACACAGGTCAGGAGAGACGCACGCCCTGCAAGTCATTTCATTTATTATCCTTTAAAGGCCAGACCTTGGGAAGAGGCAGACGAATCCGCCTCGTTCCTCTCGTCTGCGCTCCCCGGGCTTTTCTGCAGACTAGTCTCGTGGCCACATTAGATTGTGGAAAGGGGGGGGGAGGGGTGCCAGCAGATATTCCGGGCATCGTCTAGCGCAGGAAGGATCAGTTAATTGTTTGGGATTGTGTTTGTTGTCTCCTGCTGTTCGCAGCTTTGCTGTGCGGCTTAAGTGAGACTGTTGGAAAACTTTGTGGGGTCGTGTGGCGATCTCTTACTAATAACAATTTAAAAAAAAAAAGTCAAGTATACAGAATAAATCCTCGTACTCTTACTAGATTAAACTCAGCCTGGACATGGCCAACAATGATCACCGTTGCTGTGAATCTAGCTTGAGTACAGCAACCCCTGACCCCCTTGGTGGCTTGGCCAGCGGTCAGCCTGGCAGATCGATTTGGCCAAGCTCTGGCTGAGGGCTATCCCTCCCTGCCACATAACTCCTCCTCATGCGCCACTCCATCAGCCCTCTTCCCCATGCATAGTAACAGAACGCATTGCTAGCCAGCATCAGTACTGCAATGTCGCCCAAGGGGTCAAGTCGCCATCCCTGCCGGGTGACATGCCTTGTATGTGTGTACAAGACTTACGCAGGGGCATAGCAAGCGGGGTTGCAGAGGTTGCGACCGCATCGGGGCCCCAAAGGGCCTTCCCTCAACTACAGTATTGGTCCGGTGCTCATAATAATCACTTCTATAGATACTTTGAATAGTGGTAATCATTAACAAACTGTTCCCCATCCCCTTCTTGAACCCCTGACACTGTAGTTGCCACTGGCAGGTTTTGGTGCGCTGTATCAATTGTTATGTATAGAGTGCTTGAGGCGGCCCCATTGTAAAACTTGATTCGGGGCCCACAGCTCCTTAGCTATGCCACTGGACTTACGTATGGTACTCTATCTCCAGACTGACTTCTTCTCAGTAATGCTACTATAGTCCACTAAATGTTGCCCTCCTAAAGAGGCACAGATGGTCTATTTTACAGACATTCTTTTCTTAAGATCTGTACCCACAACAAGTTTCTTGGAACCTAGTGCCCCATGTTAATGGTCGCAAAGTTGTACGCATTGTCTGTGAAAGCTATGCGTACAGTCAAGAGCACAGACAAAGTTTTCCTTTTTTTAATTTTTTTTTAATGTGAATTATTGTGCTGTGCAGGTCATTTGGGCACCGGGACAGGTAGGCGTCTAATAGATGCTTGTGCTAACTCGTTAATCAGGCATCCAAGCAGTGAGTTGGCTCTCGTTGCTGATAGCAGCCGATCGGCTAATACATAGGAATTCATTATTATTATTATTTAGTTTTTATATAGAGCCAACATCTTCTACAGCGCTCGACAGAGTATACAGTATATAGACATGTCACTAACTGTCCCTCAGATGAGCTAATCCTTACCATGGGCATATGTCTTTTCTTATACTCTAGGGCCAATTTAGAGAGAAACCAGTTAACTTATCTGTATGTTTTTGGAATGTGGGAGGAAACTTGAATGCCTGGAAGAAACCCACGCAAGCATGGGGAGAACATATCAACTCCATGCAGATAATGCCCTGGCTCGGATTCGAACCAGGGGCCCACCACTGCAAGGCAAGAAATAATGTTTGTAGCCGATATATGTATACAAACCACTATAAGTAGAAGTCTTTGGGCATCAGTATTAGGAGGTTCACTTTATCCATGGGGGAAGGGAGATAAAGTGAGGGGGCGGGGTCTTTTTAGGAACTTACAGGCAAGGGTGCAGCTAAGGTTTTGGTGGCCCCAACCAGCCCATAACTTGCCCCCCCCCCCCCCCCCCTTCATAGAGAGCTTCATTCACGCTGCAAAAAATGGACGAGGCCAGACCACCAAAGAAAATAACGCAATGACACAATGTGGGTGGAGCCAAATACTAGCAAAATACAGGTAGTCCCCTGTTACCAAATGAGATAGGGACTGTAGAATCCATTCTCTTTTGTCCCCATCTGTTTTCCCTGTGCCTTTTTTGTCCCCCTCTGTTCCCCCTTTGCCTCTTTTGTCCCCCTCTATGCTCCCCTGTGTCACCTCTTATCCCCGTCTGTGTCAGATCTTGTCACCCTGCCCTGTCAGTAGCCAGTTATACAGTAGAAAATGTATGTGAACCCTTTGGAATTATATGGATTTCTGCACAAATTGGTCATAAAATGTGATCTGATTTTCATCTAAGTCACAATAGACAATCACTGTCTGCTTAAACTAATACAACACAGGTACAGGTGGAGCCCCAGTATAGGTAGCGAGCTATAGGTGCCAGGTACAGGTGGAGCCCCAGTATAGGTAGGTAGCTATAGGTGCCCAGTATAGGTAGCCAGGTACAGGCCATCCCTAGAAACTTACATGCCAGCGTTCCATCTGCGACCCCTCTCACCGCGCTTTCCTTGCTTTCTCCTTTTCCTGGGCCCTGCTTCGCTACTACTGCCTTGGTTACTTTCGGGAAGGCACCTCTGACATCATAAGAGGCGCCGCCCGGTAACCATGATGACGTGCAGCCGGGCCCAGCGACAGGAGAGCGCAAGGAGAGCGCGGTGAGAGGAGTCACCGATGGAACACTGGCATGTAAGTTGCTGGGGCTGAGTGGAGCACAGCGGAAAGCGACGCCCCCCCCCCCTCCAAAGCAAGGCCCAAAGTACCTTGCCTGCTTACAGGGGAGAGTTCAGGTAAGAATGGGTGCTATGCAAAACATAGGAAAATGCACCACCGGGGCCTTATTATGTACGAATCATTGTAACGACCGGTCTCCTCAAACACTGCATTCCCTCTATAACTGCTAGCCTCACTGTCCTCTCCTGGGTGAGTCTTTAGTGCCCTCAGCTTCAGAATCCTATGCGGAAGCTTATTTTCCTTTGCACGTGTAAATCATGAAAGTACAAATACATTTGAATCCGCTGTATATAGACATTCATTTGTACAGAGTACAGAAGTGTTTATGTCGTTCTTGCTTCTATTCCACAGGGCGTCACGTTGCGTAAGATACTTCTGAATCGTTACTTCAAGGGTGACTTGTCCCTGAATGGTCCGCTATCTGTGGGGTATGGAAAGGCTGCAACCTCCGTAGGTACGTCACATCTCCTCTAGCTCCTGTTTAAATGTTATGGATCTCCCTGTAGGAGAATACTGTACATTCAATTATTTTTATTAATAAGGTTTCCAAAGTAATTAAGAGTTTTGGAGTGATGGACGTGAGAAGCAGATCAGTGTGATGAGATCCAGAAGAATAATCTATTCCTTATTTACTTTTGGGAAATATAGTTGAGTGTCTGTGTGATTTCTCTGGCCGGGGCACTGTTTAGCATCAGTCAGATCATTCAGAATATTCCTTCACTATCTCATGGAACTGAACAGCCTTCAGGACTCTAGCTGTGAGGTCTCTGTATAACTGATTTCCCAGCTCTGCCCACCAGGAACTCCAGGGGATGAGACCTCTGCATGCCTGAGTTTCCAGCTCTGTGCACCAGAGTGGGGAAGCTTTTGCACTGGGTCCCTGGGTTTGCACTCTGTGGACTTCTGTGGTTGATTACCTTGCACTATTGAGTGCTCAGGTACGCAAATGTAACATGCCTATATGAAGGGCATTATCTCCCCAGCTTCATTTATCCATTATGGTTTATGAAATATGGGGAATTTGATGGAGGGGGGGGGGGGCGACACTCTAAAGTAATGATGTACACTCTAATGTAATGGTATATTTAGCAAATTAGACAAATAAAGGAATGATGCTCGCAAGTATGGGGGGGGGGGGGAATAAACCCAATCCCACTCTGGTTGACAATTCACTCTCTGTAGATATGGAAATAAAAGATAACAACCCTCCACCAAGTGTGGACACAAATGCAGAACTTTGTGAAACAGATGCATAAAATACACTAAAAACAGTTAAAGAAATCAGTTTAAAAATTGGAGGTGGTGGTTGACTAAACTCCCTGTCAATGGCACATGCCGTCAAATTGAAGCAAACTAAATCTTTATTGGCGTATGCTCCACTTGTGTGATTCGTTTTGCAGTTAAAACCCACTTTCTCAAGCAATATTGGAGTCGCTGTCTCATGAGCTCTTTGAATAAGACAACTCCCCAAAGGGACCTCAAAACAGTGACTCCAATGTTGCCTGAGGAAGCAGGTGCTACCTGCGAAACACGTTGCCTAAGTGGAATGTACACCAATAAAGTTTTTTTGTGTGCTGGAATTTGACGTCATCCATAGGGAGGTAAGTCTACCCCTACCTCCCACTTTCATACTGATTTTTGAGTATTTTATTCTTCCTGGTGCCTCTGTTTCACTAAGTTCTAATTCATATTTTTGGCTTTGTGTTCCTGTTTCCTGTATCCAAGCACAGATAATTCTGTCCCAGCCTGCACAAGCTCTCTGCCCAGTCTTTCTTATGTTTTACTGTATCTGTAATCATGGCAGAAGAGGGACAACAAAGTGGATTGCAGTTTACGAAAGCCCTAACCCTGCTGTTTGCTTCTGTACAGCCTACTCTGGTCCGGACAGCGACAGGAAGTCAGGTGCCTCCATGATGGAAATTCAGTGTCTTCTCGATAAAGAGGGCGCTTCTGAGCTGATCATAGACGTCATTGTCAGCACCAAGAATGATCGGATATTTTCTGAAGGAATCTTACTAGGAATCGCACTGTTGGAGGGTGGAAACACCCAGATACAAGTGAGAATCAAGTGCTTTATTATCACCATTATTATTATTGCTTTATAAAGCTCCAACATATTCCATGGCATTGTACAGATTAAGAAACCAACATGGACAACCGGAAGACTCAGCTGGGCATGCCTGAGGGGGATAATGGGGACACTGCTTTGGGGGGTTTGAAGGGCAGAAAATGCTTACTGAGCTTCCAGGTGCCGTCTTCTGCCCTTTCTGCAGCTCCCTTCAGATTTCCGGCGTCCATGCACGGCTCCTGGCGGGTCACGTGACATGCCAGGAGCCATACACAGAGGACATGGGAAAACCACTAGGAGCTACTGGAAGGGTAGAAGATAGCGCCTGTAGCCTTGGTAACGGGGGGGGGGGGGGGGGGCTGGAAGTGAGAGGTTTGTGCTTTTTCGGCCAAGCACATATATCCAGCATTGGGCAGCAATCCCCGCCTGTGTTGGAAGGGGTCTTGCTGTAATACAGAGAATGGTATACACAAGATATAGACACTGGTACATAATACAGACTTGGTTGACATATTGTAGTAATCACAGTGACTAATGTAACATGATGAGCAAAATGTATAGCAAATGCCAAGACACAGAAGGGAGAGAGAGCCCTGCCCTTGCCAGCTTACAATCTAAAGAATGTTGCAACTGTATTTCTTATATAAAGGTTAGGTGCCGTTTTGTATGGATGGATTTAGAAGAATATTATGTTAAATAGGCTAGGTATTTTAAAAAAAAAGTTTCTTATACAGTTGTAGTTTTTGAAAAATGGAAAAATTTACTCCTGCTGTAGATATTCAAAGAGCCTTCACTCCTCCTCCACAACCTCCCACTGCCTGCTCACTCCTCATACATTCAGTGTAAACTCTCACTTCTCTACTACAGACTTGCAGCCATGATGGGCTGTAATGCTGGATACACGTGATGCAATTTTTGCCTCGTGCATCACATAGACTGATCGTTTGATCATTTCCAGCATGTCTGATGTGCTTCCAGTTCGAAAAAGGAATAGATTTTATGCAGCACTGATTTCAAAATCAATCCCTTTCTCAATCAAGAGCAGGGTGGCCATGCTGGAGATGATCAAATGATCGGCCTATCTGACATGGAAATGTCATCGTGTGTATCAGCAAGATGGTGTTGCTCCAGGTGACAGAGTGCTCTCCCCACCCCCTTCTAAATGCCCATGTGACTGTAAAGCATGAGAGTCTTTGACTTAGGCGGTTAATCCAATATGAAAGTTCAGGAGCTCAAAATGCCTAACTCTAACTTCCACTGTGCCTTGGTACATCTGTAAACTGGACAAAAGAAAAAAAAACACAGGAAGAAATGGCAGCCCAATCTTTTGCAGTATATTAGTAGTAGGGGAGGATTTAGTCATAGTAATTTAGTTTAGTAATAGATGAGGAACTACTCACAATGAGGGTTGCACAAGCAGGCAACCACTATATGGCTATATGAGCATTTGGGGAACAACTGTCAGCACTCAGCCTTGAATCCACATGGCAGTCGCTCTCTAAAAAAATCCCTTTTATGCAAAAGAACGTAAAGAAAAATCAACCCGTCAATCGGGTTGATTAGTGGAAACAAAAAAACATTTGAAAAAGGTAAGGGTTGGCTTTACCTTATGGAATACTGCTTGTGGTTTTAATCACTTTGATTGGATAAGCACAAAAAGACTTACAACATGTTTCGCAGTAGGACAACCCTTCTTTAGGTCAATAAAAAGTAGGCCTCCTAAGGGCTCTTTCACATTAGGGCAGATTTTCTGCGTTTCAACGCAACGGGTAAAGTTTGCGTTACCCAAGGTGAAATGAAAGTCCATAGACTTTCATTTTAGCTTTCACTTATAACGCAGCCTTTTTGTGCGTTGCGTTACACTGCACCCAGGCGCAGTTTTTCGGCCGACGCTAGCTTTATGCGTTACAATGTTAGTCAATGTAAAACGCACACTATGCGCGTTTTTAATCCGTTAACGCAGGCAATCAGTCCCAGAATGCAACAGAGGAACAATATTGAAAGTTGAAAACTAAAAGAAAAAAAAAATTACCTGCATTTTCCTATGTGCTATAACGCATTGAAAACTGATTAAAAACGCACACTCACTGCAGTGCAACGCATATTAAAACGCATACAACAAAACGTATGCTTTGAGCGTTCTCCAACGCAAGCTCTGATGTGAAAGAGCAGTAAGAGAGCAGCCAACAGCATGAGTGCCTTGTTACATCTGTGCCCCTTTCTGGAACTACTTAACATTTAACATGCACTTTTCACTGTATGGATTGTCGGTAGTCATGCATCTCATGCTTTTTTATAGTTTATTGTTGACTTGGCTTGCTTTAATCTGCTTTTGTTCATTTTGATTTCTCCGACATTTCACAGTTGAAG